>NW_007062843.1:0-306 GCF_000164805.1 Carlito syrichta
AATTAGGTCAGCTGGCTAGCCAGGTAACCAGCCAACTACTCCTCAGCTAGTTAAGTCAGCTAGCTAGACAACTAGCTAGATAAGTCAGCTAGCCAGCTAACTAGCCAGCTATCTAGCTACATAAATCAACTGGCTAGTCAGATAGATAGCTTGTTTGCTGCTAGTTATTTCAGATAGTTAGCCAGCTAGCTAGTCAGCTAACTAGTTAAGTCAGCTAGCAAATCAGCTAGTTAGTTAAATATCTAGTCAGCTAGCAACTCAGCTAGTTGGTCAGCTAATAAGTGGGCTCGCTTGCTTTCCATCAGG
>NW_007062844.1:0-304 GCF_000164805.1 Carlito syrichta
TCTCTCCACTCCATACCTTTCCATTCCAGTCCATTGCATTACATAACATTACAGTCTATTCCTCTCCATTCCTCTCCATTCGACTCCATTCCTCTCTAATCCATTTCCTCTCCATTCCATTCCATTCCATTCTTCTTCATTCGATTCCTCTCCATTCCATTCCACTCCATTCCATTCCCCTGTGTTCCATTGCTGTCCCTAGGATTCCTTGACATTCCATTCCATTCGAATCCATTCCACTGCCATCCATTCCACTGCCTTCCATTCCGTTATATTCCATTGCATCCCACTTCATTCCATTCTC
>NW_007062845.1:0-722 GCF_000164805.1 Carlito syrichta
CCTGGTTTCTGGAGATCCTCCCAACTCCACCTCCCAAAGTGTTGGGATTACAGGTATGAACCACTCTATGGAAGTTTCAAACATGATCCTCCAGGAATTTAGATCTATTTTTTATTTTTTTAAGTTGGAGTCTCACTCTGTCGCCAAGATTGGAGTACAGTGGCCGCTCCTGGCCACCGCAGCCTCGACCTGCTGGGCTCCGACGATCCTTCCACATCAGCCTTCTGAGTGGCCGGAATTACAGGCACACACTACCACACCCAGCTAATTGTTTTTGATTTATTGTAGAGATGAGGTCTCGCCAAGTTGCCCAGGCAGGTCTCGAACCTGCGTGCTCAGGCAATTCACTCACCTCAGCCTCCAAAGGTGTGGGATTATAGGCTGAGCCACCGAGCCCGGCTAAAATAAAACTTTTTTTAATTGTCAAACATAGCCGGGCGTGGTAGCACGCCCCTGTAGTTCCAGCTACTTGGAAGGCTGAGGCGGAAGGATCGCCGGAGCCCAGCTCGTCAGGTTCTCAACTCAGTCTCTCTGGGGAGAGAGGGAAAACCAAAAGCAGCTTCAGGAACCTGAACTGCCTCGATAATGATTCAGGACCAGTGGGTAGTGCCTATAAATCAAGTCAAGTTTTTGTAAGAGCATCTACTGCAAAACCATTAAAGGGTATCTGAGATCACTTTCAATCTTTCTACAGAAGCCTCAGTCACCCATAGTGGTTTATA
>NW_007062846.1:0-382 GCF_000164805.1 Carlito syrichta
ATACCGGTACCCCTACCAAACGACTGAACCCCTTCGAGCACCTGAAGCCTTCCAATTCCTGTACCCTTTCCAATACCCATACCCCAAACGAACTCCGGAACCCATTCCAGCAACTGAACCATTACAATTGCCGTTAACTTACCAATCCCTGCACCCCAATCAAACTCCTGGAATCGTTCCAGCACCGGTCCCCTTCCACTTCTTGTACCCTTTCCAATAACCATGCCGAAACCAACTCGGGAACACATTCCAGCACCTGAAACCTTCCAATTCCCATTCCCTCCTCAATACCTGTACCCCTGCCAAATTCCTGACGCCCTTTCAGCACCTGAATCCTTCCATTTCATGTACCCTTTCCAATAACTATACACCAAAGCAACTC
>NW_007062846.1:1853-2521 GCF_000164805.1 Carlito syrichta
AACCGTTCCATTTCCTTTACTCTTTCCAATACGTATACCCCAATCCAACTCCTGAAGCCATTCCAGCACCAGAAACCTTCCAATACCCGTTCCCTTTCCAATACCTTTTCCCCTACCAAACTCCTGAACCCTTTCCAGCACCTGAAGCCTTCCAATTCCTGTACCCTTTCCAATACCCATACCCCAAACCAACTCCTGAACCCATTCCAGCACCTGAACCATTACAATTCCCGTTCCCTTATAAATACCTCTACCCCAATCAAACTGCTGGACCCGTTCGAGCACCGGTCCCCTTCCACTTCTTGTACCCTTTACAATAACCATACCGAAACCAACTCCTGAACACATTCCAGCACCTGAAACCTTCCAATTCCCGTTCCATCCTCAATACCTGTACTGCTGCGAAATGCGTGAACCCCTTCCAGCACCTGAATCCTTCCATTTCATGTACCCTTTCTAATAACTATACACAAAAGCAACTCCTGAGTCCATTCCGGCACCTGAAACCTTCCAATTCCCGTTCCCTTTCAATACCTGTACCACTACCAAACTCCTGAACCCCTTCCAGCACCTGAAGCCTTCCATATCCTGTTCCCTTTCCAATACCCATACCCCAAACCAACTCCTGAACCCAGTCTGGCACCTGAACCCTTCCAATTCCCGTTCCC
>NW_007062847.1:0-458 GCF_000164805.1 Carlito syrichta
CACATATATACAACACACATATAGAATACACACACACATACACATACCACATACACACTACGACTCACACACTGTACACATGTACATAGCACACACACCACACATACCACACACACACATGCTCCTACTCTCATGCCACACACATGCATACTCCCATTCACATACCACACACACACGCTATACATAGACCATTCACACACACACACACACACACACACACACACACACACACACATATATACAACACACATATAGAATACACACACACATACACATACCACATACACACTATGACTCACACACTGTACACATGTACATAGCACACACACCACACATACCACACACACACATGCTCCTACTCTCATGCCACACACATGCATACTCCCATTCACATACCACACACACACGCTATACATAGACCATTCACACACACACACACACACACACACACACACACA
>NW_007062848.1:0-505 GCF_000164805.1 Carlito syrichta
ACAGATTCTCTTGGATCTTCAAGGTATAGGATCATATCATCAGCAAAGAGGGATAACTTGACTTCCTCTTTTCCTATTTGTATACCCCTGATTTTCTTCTTTTGTCTAATTGCCCGAGCTAGGACTTCAACATAATATTGAACAAGAGGGGTGATAGTGGGCAGCCTTGTCTTGTTCCGGATTTCAGGGGAAATGCTTCCAGCTTCTGTCCATTTAGCAATATGTTAGCCATGGGTTTATTGTAGATGGCACTTATTATTTTGAGGTATGTTCCTCCTATACCTAGGTGTTTGAGGGTTTTTATCAAGAAGGGATTTTATCAAAAGCTTTTTTTGCATCTAATGAGATAATCATGTGGTTCTTGTTTTTATATCTGTTGTATGTTTAATGATATTTATGGTCTTGCAAATGTTGAACCAACCCTGTATCCTGGGGATGAAGCTTACTTGGTCATGGTGGATGATTTTTTTTTTTTGAGTTGGAGTCTCACTCTGTTGCCCAGACT
>NW_007062848.1:830-25601 GCF_000164805.1 Carlito syrichta
TGTTTTGTATTTCTGATTGTGTTTATTTGGGCTTTTCCCCCCATTTTCTTGGTCATTCTGGCTAGGGGCCCATCAATCTTGTTAATTCTTTCAAAGAACCAGCTTTTTGTTTTGTTGATGTTTTCTATGATATTTTTGTCTTCTGTGTCCTGTATTTGGGCTCTTATTTTTGTGATTTGGATTCTTCTTCTAATGTTGGGGTTTTGGTGGTCTTCTCTTTCCAGCTCGCTTAGGTGATTTGTTAGGCTCTCAACTTCTGATCTTTCTGTTTTCTTGATGTGTGCTCATAGAGATATGAATTCTCCTCCGAAAACTGCTTTCAGGGAATCCCAGAGGTTTTGGTAAGATGTTTCTTCATTTTCATTTGTTTCCAGGAAGCTTTCAATCTCTGCTTTGATTTCAGTGTTGACCCAGTAGTTGTTCAGCATCGTGCTATTTAGTGTCCATGTGTTTGTGGGCTTTGGGGAAATGTTGTTGGTGTTGATATTTATTTTTCTTCCACTGTGGTCTGTGAATGTACATGGCAAGATTTCAACCTTATAGAATTTGTTTATGCTTGATTTATGGCCAAGGATGTGATCAATCTTGGAGTATGTTCCATGTGGTGATGAGTAGAATGTATATTCTGTGGTTGTTGGGTGGAATAATCTGTAGGTATCTATTAGGTCCATTTGGTTGAGTGTCAAGTTTAGGTTCTAGATCTCCTTGTTGATTTTTGCCTCGATGATCTAACTAAGGCTGTCAGTGGGGTATTCAAGTTCCCTGCTATAATAGTGTTAGAGTCAATATCTTTTTTTAGTTTACTTAGTAGTTGTTTTATAAATGCTGGTGCTCCTGTGTTGGGTGTGTATTTGTTTATGATGGATATGTCTTGTTGATGGATTGAACCTTTTATCATTATGTAGTGTCCTTTTGCATCTTTAAAATTTTTTAATAGCTTAAAGGTTGTTTTGTCTGATATTAAGATTGCAACTCCTGCCTTCTTTTGTGATCCATTTGCCTGGAAACTCATTTTCCAACCTTTAACTTTGAGTCTGTGTGTGTCCCTTGAAGTGAGATGAGTCTCCTGGATGCAGCAATTAATTGGGTTTTGGTTTCTTATCCAGTTCGCCATCCTGTGTCTTTTCAGTGGTGCATTTAGTCCATTCACATGCAGGCTGATTATTGAAATATGATTGTTTACCCCTGTCATGAGTAAAGTTTTTCCTTTGTTTGCTTGTTTTTCTTTTGGCTTTGGGGTTAATGTATGTGTGTGTTTTCAGGTTTCTTGTTGTGCTGTATTCTCTGCTGATTCTGTCCTCTGTTATTCTCTTGGGAAGTGTGTGGTCTTTTTCTTTTTTCTTCTGTGCTTAATACCTTTTTAAGTGTCTCCTGTAGAGCTGGCCTGGAAGCTGCATTATTCTCTCAGGGATTGGATGTCTGGGAAGGATTTTAATTCTCCATCACTGATGAAGCTGAGCTTGGCTGGATAGGAAATTCTTGGTTGAAATTGCTTTTCTTTGAGGATTGAATATAGGGCTCCAGTCCCTTCTTGCTTGTAATGTTTCTGCTAATAGGTCTGCTGCTATTCTGATTGGTTTTCCACAGTAGGTAGTCTGACCTTTCTCTCTTGCTGCCTTTAGGATTTTTTCTTTTGTGCCTACTTTGTGTAGGCAAATTACTATGTGTCTAGGGGTTGGTCTTATCCTTTGGTGTCTTGTGGAGGTTCTCTGTATCTCTTGTGCTTGGCTGGTCACATTTCTGGTGAGATGGGGAAAGTTTTCTTGGATTACTTCCTGGAATACTTGCTCCAAGTTGTTCTCCATTTCCCTTTTTTCTTCTGGGATACCAATCAGGTGTAGGTTCAGCCTCTTGATATAATCGCACATTTCTTGTAGGCTTTGTTCTTTCTTTCTTAGTCTTCTTTCTATGTTTGTTTACAGATTGGGTTAATTCCATGTCCTGGTCTTCAAGTTCTGAGATTCTTTCTTCAGCTAGATTCTTCTTACCATGCTTGTCATCTTGTTATTTATTTCCTGGATGAAATGTTTTATTGCCAAAATCTCTGTTATAAGTTCTTTCAGTGTTGCATCTTGTCTTTCTTGAGTCCTATTCACTCTTTCCAACCATTCCCTAATCCCTGTCATATTCTGGGGACAGTATTTGGTGACTTCCATTGTTTGGGCACCAAGATCTGATTTTTCAGGAGTTTTGTCTTTGGTACACTTGAAATTGTCTGAGGTCTTCCTTTGGCTTTTGGCCTCATTTGTGACAGATCTCTTGTTTTTCTCTTTAGCTGTGTTATTCAGTGTCAGTGGGAGAGGCTTTCCCTTCTAATGTTTGCTCAGACCTCTATTCTTCCCTGATCTGGGCTCTGGATTTGTTCTATTTTGAAATAGGATGGTGGATGGGAAGCTTTGCTGTCTCTTGTAGTTTTTGAAATTAGAATAAAGTGGGGGATGGGGTGCAATGATCTCTTTGGAATTCTTCCTCCTCCTTTTCTGGCCACACCCTTTGTCCCACAGCTGGATCAGGGTAGGGGGTGGGATACCTGGAACTCTGCACTCCTCAGGTCCCTCTGAAGTTTGTGCTCTCAGGATAGTCCCTCTGTGCCATGATCAAGCCCTGAGTAGTTGATCCGCCAGTCACAGAGATCAGATCTGTTGGTCCATGATGAGCAAGTCAGAGCACTTTCCTGCCCTTCTTTTCAGTATGGTGGTGGGTGCCTTCTTGTCTTTCATGGGAACTTGCCTCTGCAAGGTGCTGAAGTGCCCTGCAAGGTGCTGAAGTGATGAGACAAAGCCGGAAGCAGTCTGTGTCCTGCTTCAATGGTGAGGGAGCACCTGGGGCAATAGTGTCTCCCTGCTGCTTTTCCAAAGGAAAATTTCAGTCCGTTTTGAAAAAACAATGGTGCTCCGCTTCTGCGACCCAGGAAGAACAGGGACGAAGTAGAGAAGCTGCAGCACCTGCTGTTGTACCAGGGACCTGGCCACCTTGGCTGCCATCTTCCTCGCCTCCAGAAGATGCGCTCAAGAAGATGCTCATATGTTATTTTATCACAGATGTGTTTTTTCTTTGTTGTGATAACTGTAGCTTTGTATTTTATGCATTCGAAAACATTATCCTTGGCTAGGTGTGGTGGTTCACGCTTGTAATCTCAGCCCTTTGGGAGGCCTAGGTAGGAGAAGTACTTGAGCCCAGGAGTTTAAGACCATCCTAGGAAACACAGTGAGACCTCATCTTTACAAAAAAAAAAAATTTAACCAGAGCTCTAGGTAGTGCATGCCTGTAGCCCCAGCTACTCAGGAGGCTGAGGCAGAAGGATCACCTGATCCCAGGAGGTCAAGACCGCAGTGAGCTATGATCATGCCACCCCAACTCAAAACAAACCAGTGTGACCCCAACTCAAAAACAAACCAACAAAACACTATCCTGAGATGGGGTTCATGAACTTCACCAGACTATCAAAGGGTTCCCATGACCCTGGAAATACTAAGAATCCCTTAGTATTGGTGAGAATTTGGGAACTAGTTGTAGTGTATTAGTCTACTCAGGCTAAAAATATCATAGACTGGGTGGCTTAAAAATCAAAATTTTCTAGCCAGGCTTGGTGGCTCAGCCTGTAATCCCACGCCTTTGGGAGGCTGAGGTGAGTGGATTGCTTGAGCCCACGGGTTCGAGACCCGCCTGGGCAGCGAGACCTCATCTGTACAATTAATCAAAAAATCAGCCAGGCGTGGTAGCGCATGCCTGTAATTCCAGCTACTTGGAAGGCTGAGGCGGAAGGATCGCCAGAGCCCAGCAGGTCAAAGCTGTGGTGGCCGGAAGCGGCCACTGCACTCCAGTCTGGGTGACAGAGTGAGACTCCAACTCAAAAAAAAAAAAAATCAAAATTTTCTCCTCACAGCTCTGAAGGCTGAAACAAGCTTTCACACTGCATGTTCACATCACCTCTTCTTTGTGTGTGTGGGGGAAGTGAGGGAAAACTTTCTTATAAGGACACTAATCCCATCATGAAAACCCCACCCTCATGACCTCATCTAACTCTGATCAGCTCCCAAAGACACATCTCTAAATACCATAACATTAGGGCTTCCATGTATAAATTTGGGGATAGGAATTTGATTCACAGCAAGTATACAAAAACTGGAAGTTGTGCCAAAATAGAAAATTAGAAGGAAACATTAAATATTTGAGTGGCACAGCAGTACCAGAGGGAACTCTTAAGATTATATTTTCTACCATAAAGTAAAACATATTTCAAGCATCTCCTCAAAGGGGCTAAAGTAAGAATTTTGTGAAATTTATAAGGAAGGTGGCAGGATAAATAGAAGAAATGGTTGTTTCCATCATTACTATTTAAAGATCTGTAAAATAACATTGGTAATCTATTCAATGAATTACCTTATTAAATTATTTTATTTGGAGAATATAACATTTCTTTTTTTTTTTTTTTGAGTCAGAGTCTTACTGGACACTTACTTACTTGTCTGGAGGGCATTGGCATGATCACAGCTCACTGCAACCTTGACCTCCTAGGCTCGAGTAATCCTCCCTCCTCACCCTTCCAAGTAGCTGGGACTACAGGTGCATGCCACCATGCCCAGCTAATTTTTTGCTTTTTTGGAGAGCTGAGGTCTCCTTATGTTGCCTAGGCTAATCTTGAACTCCTGAGCTCAAGCAGTCCTCCTGCCTCGACCTCCCAAAGTGTGACCTGCAGGCATCAGCCGTTGCATCTGGCCCTGAGCCACCATGTCTGGCCTGAACATAGCATATTTCTAAGTGGTTTCATGGTGCACTTAAAATTAAAACTTCAACCATGCACTCATACTTTTCCTCTTGAGATTTAAGTGTAACATCATGTTTTGAGCAAAATAGTAAAAGCTAACATTTATTGAGCATTGACAATGAACCAGGCATTGTGTTAAGCATTTTACTCATATGACTTCAGTTAATCCTCACAAGAACCTTTAATACAGGTACTTATCATTGGTTCAGAGAGGTTAAGATCTTGCCCAAGTTCACTCAGCTAGGATGAAACAGAATTGGCATTTGAACCCAGGCATTCAAAATTCAGAGTCCAAGGTTTTAGCTACTATGCCCAGCTTCCTTTTTTGTTAAGTGGTGACCTTATGGAGATTTTCATTCAGCAAGTGGCTTGTGTGATATGGAAAGTAGGTTCTCCCCAGGAACTGGGACTTTGATTTTCTTTTCAGTTACTCTAGGCCTGTGATTTCTTGGCTGGCTAGGTGATCCTCTGGGCATGAAGTGCCAGTGTGATAAGAACACTCCTTGCCTCTGGGAGGTTGCTGAGTATTCGAGAGAGGCAAAAGACTGTGGCTGTCTTAGATCTTTGTCTCTGAAGATAAGTACTTTGCCCCCACCAAGAACAAGCAGACACCCTTGCTCTTTGGAATACTTTCTGCCTCTCCTCAGCAATTTAATCAACTAGTGGAAGGATGGTTTTCTTTTCTTTTTTTTTGAGTTGGAGTCTCACTCTGTCACCCAGACTGGAGTGCAGTGGCCGCTCCCAGCCGCCGAAGCCTCGACCTGCTGGGCTCCGGCGATCCTTCCGCCTCAGCCTTCCAAGTAGCTGGAACTACAGGTGCACGCTACCACGCCCGGCTAATTTTTGGTTTTTATTGTAGAGATGAGGTCTCACCAAGTTGCCCAGGCGGGTCACGAACCCGCGGGCTCAGGCAATCCACTCACCTCAGCCTCCCAAAGGCGCGGGATTATAAGCTGAGCCACCGAGCCCGGCTAGGGTGGTTTTCTATTTGAGAATCAATCAGTGTAATTCATCTAAATAACTGAATCAAGGAGTACAATTTTATGATCATCCTATTAGATGCAGAGGTATTGATAAATGTCAGTTCTTGGTCAGGCATAGTGGCTCATGCCCATAATCCCAGCACTTTGGGAGGTCGAGGCAGGAGGATTGCTTGAGCCAAGAAGTTTGAGACCAATGTGGACAATGTAGTGAGACCTTGTCTTTACAAAAATAAAAGAAATTAGCCAATCATGGTGGCACCTACCTGTAGTCCCAGCTACTTGGGAGGCTAAGGCGGAAGGATCATTTGAGCCTAGGAGTCTGAAGTTACAGTGAGCTATGAGCTGTATTCTATCCTGGGCAACAGAGCAAGACCCTATCTCTAAAAACAAAACAAAACACAAGTTTTAGTTCTCATTCCTAACAAATAAGTAATAGATGGAATCTTCCTTAATCTGAAAAAAAAATCTATAAAAATTCCATTGCAGGCCCAATTTGGTGGCTTAGCCTGTAATCCCACCACTTTGGGAGACTGAGGAGAGTGGATTGCCTGAGCCCGAGGGTTGAGACCAATCCAGGCAACTTGGAGGTGGCCATGACCTCCAGCCTGGGCGACAGAGTGAGAGTGCATCTCAAAAAACAAAAAAAATTCTATAGCAAACATCCTACTTAATGGTGAAATATTGGAAACTTTTCTCCTGAGATTGAGAGTGAGAAAAAGGTGCTAATTATCCCAGATTCTGTACAGCATCTTCCTGGAAATCCCAGCCAATGCCATGGGGAAAAGGGGATAATAATAGAGAGGGGTGAAATAAAATGTCATTTTTATTCAAATGACATATGTATATAGAAAATTAAGACAACTATTAGAATTAATATATTAACTTAACAAGATCTATCTATATATGAGGGGGGAACCCCCCAAAATATAATTTACTTATTAAGAATTTATATTTATTCTTACCTGTTTAAACTTCAGTCACCTTCAAAATAGTCTTAATTTGATGCAATGCACCTGCTGAGACACTTTTCCAACTGCCAAACACAGTTTTTGAACTCGTCTGTTTTGATGTCTTTTAGTGCTTCTGCTGTTTTTTGTTTCACCTCTTCCACATCAGCAAAATGTTTCCCTTTGAGGACTTTTTCATCTGGGGAAACAAAAAAAGTCACTCAGGGCAAGATCAGGTGGGGCACAGGGGCCATGCCATTTTGGGTCAGAAACGCTGAACCCTTAGCATGGTTGGGTAGGTGTGCTCGTAAATCACCCATCATGAAATGGGCAAACACAGTGAAAGACTCTCCAAAAATAAAATTCACTGAAGCTAAATGAAGCCTTTCACAACAACACTAGTTGGCATGCTGACGCCAGTATGTTTCTAGAACACTTGCCTGGAGGGGGGGATGACTGTACTACAAGGGACCTACCCTCCAAAAAATAATTCCATTTTGTTTGGGTCTCCCTCATATAAACCTATATTTCTCTATACCAGCAACATTTAGAAAATGAAATTTTTTAAATGATGCAATTTACAATGCCATAACAAATGTCAAATACCTGGGACTATACCTAAAGATGTGCAATAATTCTACACAAAAAATATGAAATATTATTGAGAGAAACCAAAAAAAGACATACATATACCATCTTCATGGATTAGAAGATTCAATAGCATAAAGATATCACATCTCCTCAATTGACCTACATATTTCATAAAATCCCAATCAGAATCTCAGCAGATTGTGTGTGTGTGTGTGTGTGTGTATGAAAATTAATACATTGATTCTAACATTTGTCTATTAATGCAAAAGACAAAAAGTACCTAGGACAATTTTGAGGAAGAACAAAGCTGAAAGACATACAGTTAGTACTATCTATCAAGTCTTATTTTAAATCTGCAATAATTAAGACAGCCTAGTATTGGTACAAGAATAGACAAGTAGACTCATAGAACAGGATAGCAATCAGAAACCAATTCATACATATATGATCAGGTGATTTTCAGAAAAGGCAATCAATAAGTGGTGCTGAGTCAACTAGATACTCATACGAGAAGAGATAACTACTGAACCCTTCCTCATACCATTCTCAAATGTGTAACTCAAGACTGATTTTAGATCTCCATGTGAAAATTTAAGCCACTAGGAAGTGAAGTCTTAAAGCCAACAGTAGGAAAAACAAAATGTTTCTTCCTTCCTCCTCACACCAAGATCCCTCAAACTTCAGCGTTCTGTGGCTGATTGAATCTAAAATGTGTAGTGGATCAACACTCCTGGTCAATGATGTCTGGATTTCTTTTTTTCCAGGGAAATTTGGCACTGGGATTCAGTCCTATTTCTCCTTCTTGCGATTCCTGGTGTTGCTGAATTTGGTGATATTTCTGATCATCTTTACACTGGTTTTGCTCCCAGTCTTGCTTACCAAATTCAAGATCACCAATAGCAGCTTTGTGCTTATTCCATTCAAAGACATGGGTGAGTCTAAGGCCTGGTTTACTGGCAAGCATGTTGTTTTTACTGTGTGCATTGCTATAATGCTTTCTTTACTAGGAAACTTGATTCTAGGTCTTGGCTGACGGTATAGTCAGGAACTTGACCTGAGTCAGGGAGGCGGCCCTCCTGCAGAAAATGGAGCCCAAACTAAGTACGTACAGCTGTGGTCACCTCCCAGCTCTTCCTTCTCATCATTGTCTTTCTTGATCATATCCTCTCCCTGCACATACTTTGTAACTTGCCTCGTCACTTTTCCCCAAAGAAATCCCTCCTTTCCTCTTCTTGCCTTCCTTTGCTTCTTTATTGCTTCAGCAAATATTTATTGAGCAACTACTGTGTGCTGGACCCCAAGCTCGCTCCTGGAGCACAACAGGAAGCAACTCATCTGCACTCATGACTTTAACGTGCTCTCGCAAAAGATGGATGTGAAGGAAGTAGACACACAATACAAATATTTAATGATGAATTTGTCTATGAGGGAAAGGGAAGTCCAGGTGCTGTGAGGTTGAACACCAGGACAGTTGAGGGTGAGAGGTCCCCAGAGCCCTGTCTGAATGAAGGCAGGGACATTTAAGCTGAGCCCAGAAGGGTGAGGAGAAGACAGCCATGGAGGAGCTAGATGAAGCATCTTCAAGCAGAGGGATAACATCTGCGAATGTCCCAGGCTGAGCAATAATTTAGTCAACTAGAGAAACTAAAAGTCAGGTGTGGCCGGTCAGCAAGTGTTTCCTGTAAAGATCTGGATAGTAAATATTTTAGACTTTGTAGGCCATGTAGGTCTCTGTTGCAACTGTTCAACTGCCATTGTAGCGCAAGAGTAGCCATAGACAATGGGTCTGGGCTGTGTACCAATAAAAGTTTATTAACAAAAACAGGCTGCTGGAGAGCTTTGGCCCACAGTTTGCTGACTTGTAGGCTAGAGGACAGTGAATAAGGAGTGGAATGGCAGGCTTCCTGACTCCTCCTGAAAGGGGATGACTGCTTCTCTCCTCTGTCTAAAACACTGTCTTCATGCATCCATTTGAGCGCTTTGTATAAACCTTTATATAAACCTAACTGTCCTTGTCTTTCTCTGCCATTTGATGGTGAGCTTTTCAAGAAACTGCTTCTTATTTATCTTTTTATCCCCACCTCCACCTGGTGCGTAGTGATGAAGAAATGCTTGTTGAGTGACCAAATGAACACATGCATGTTAGAATTATCAAATGGCAGAGCTGGAAATGGCGTTGGAGGAACTGGTTCAACTCCCTTATTTTAACAAAGCAGAAATCAAGACCCAGAGAAGGGGTGGTCGATTGAGTAATTTTCCCCATTTTGTCACTCCCCTGTAGTTGTGACTTTGCAGGACTTCCCACTGTGCATAGGGAATGCATCTTGCCTTGTATTGAGTTTGGACATGTGACTTGTTTTGTCTAGTGAAGTGCTGGTTTGAAATATCTCGGTGAGGTTGGCTTGCCTCATTGTGCCCCTGTGATCTGCCATGGGAAGAACTTTCCCCAGGGAGCCATTATCCCTTCAGCCCTGGCCCCAAAATGAAGTCATGTGGAACAGACCTCAACTGTTTGGGAATGGGAGCTCAACTGGAAGCCCGGAGTCCCTCCTTGCTCAGCCTAAATCAGCTGAATGAACTTACACTGCAAACCCACAAGTGAGAAAATAAATGCTTGGGGTTTTAAGTTACTGAGATGTTGAGGTTGTTTGACAACCATATGTTGACAACCATAGCTGTCTGATACAGAGAGGCAGTGAATTAGCTCAAGCATAAGGCAGAGTCACTAAAATTGATGTTCAAAAAATATCCTGGTCACCGGGTGTGGTGGCTTCCACCTATAATCCCAGCACTTTGGGAGGCAGAGGCAAGAGGATTGGTTGAACCCAGGGGTTCAAGACCAGCCTGGGTAACTTGGTGAGCCCTCGTCTCTATAATTAAAAAAAAATTAGCCAGGTGTGGTGGCATGCACTTGTAGTTTGGCTACCTGGAAAGCTGAGGCAGAAGGATCACCTGAGCCCAGGAAGTTGAGGATGCGGTCGCCATAATTGTGCCACTGTACTCCAGCCTAGGTGACAGAGTGAGATCTGACTAAAAAAACCCAATGCCCTGGATAATTACACATATGTAAATGTATGCATATATTTTCTTGAATGAAGTCACATGTTTCTTTACATACATGTAGTGATCTTTTATATTAGATATGCTTAAAGTGGGATAAAATTATATCATATATCCCAAAATGTGCTAACATGATCACAAAAACACAAAACACACATACAAGGAGAAAAAAGTTCTGTGTGTGGACCCACATAAAAAATGCAGAGGAAAGGCCAGGCATGGTGGCTTGTGCATAAAATTCCAGCACATTGAGAGGTGGAGGTGGGAGGATTGCTTGAACCCAGGAGTTTGAGACCAGCCTAGTCAACATAGTGAGAACTCCTCTCTGCAAAAAAAAAAAAAAATTAGCTGAGTGTGGTGGCATATGCCTATAGTCCCAGCTACTCAAGAGCTGACATAGGAGCTTGATTGCTTAAGCCCAGGAGTTAGAGGCTGCGGTGAGCTATGATCATGCCACTGCACTCTAGCCTGGGTGACAGAGTGAGACCCTGACTCAAAAAAAAAAATAGTATAGAAAAAACATAGATCCCCAGATATTTAGGGAGAATAGTGAAGGAAATACTAGAAACAAAAGAAATTGCCACTGGGCTTGACACATTGGGATTTGACTGTGGGTGCTTTATAGACACATTGTGATAAACAGACAAGGTACAGGGACTGTTAAACTGTTTCCACTGGTGTTCTTGTTTTTGTTTTACAGATATACAATGTACAGTATATCCAATCAGCAGCTCTGGACTCATTTACTTTTACAGCTATATAATAGACTTGCTTTCTGGCACTGTAAGTATTTAACATAATCCTCTGTTTAGATCCTCAGTGCTTTAAAAATTGGTTGATTTCAAGATCAGTGTCCTGAATGTCTGCATGAGAGCTGACACAAGAAACAGAACAAAAAACAGGATTTGTGGCCATTTCATCAGCAAAGACTGTGTTCCCCACCCCTTGCTGGAATGACGGGAAATTGAACTTTGTCACTTCAGCCACGGCCTTCTCCTCGTCCTCGCCCCCTTCATATTGATCTGCCACAAAATATGTAGTTCCCCTCCAGAAAGAAGCTTCCGTGGAAATGAACCCAGATAGAATTTTTAAAATTTCTCTGACACTGAAAAACCTCTTGACGTTTTGAGGTCCTGGACTGCGTGGCTGAAAGCTATGGCTCTTCCTTCCAGGGAGACGTGTGTGACGCACAGACTCACATGTATTACATGCACACCTTGCGCACTAACGTGCATCGATTCCCAGAAATCCCATAGTGCCAGGTTAACACCCCCTGCTATAAAATGAAATTTTACATTTTCATTTGTTCTTATAATGGTTCTAAAAGATTTTTAATTACCTTCTCAAAAAATGATTTTGTGTGTTTTCTTTTCTTTTCTCTTTGTTTTTTTTGAGTCAGGGTCTTACTCTGTCACCCAGACTGGAGTGCTGTGGCACAATTATGGGTCACCACACCCTCAACCTCCTGGGTTCAGGTGAACCTTCTGCCTCAGCCTCCTGAGTAGCTGGGACTACAGACCTGTGCCACCACACCCAGCTAATTTTTAAAAAACACTTTTTATAAAGACAATTTCTCACTATGTTGTCTAGGCTCATCTTGAACTCCTGGGCTCAAGCAATCCTCCTGCCTCGGCCTCCTAAAGCATTGGGATTATAGGTGTGAGCCACCATGTCTGGTCATGTTGTCATTTTTTTATCCCACTTTTTTGGCAGGTAAGATTGCAGCTATGAAAAGTGGCCATTCCCGCCCTCTAAATCAGGGTTTCTCAACCTCAGCACTACTTATATTTGGGTCAGATCATGCTGTGTTGAGCTGCATCCCTGGCCTCCACCCACTACATACCCATAGCACCCCTCCTTCCAACTGTGACAACCAAAGATGTTTGCAGACACTGCCACATGTCCCCTGAGAAACAAAATTGCCCCTGGTTGAGAACCAATGCTCCAGATCTTTGAGAAGTACAAATAAATAGAAATATCTTTTTGAAAGTTACTGGTATTAAAATGCCATGTCAATGAACTTTCACTTTTCTGAATAGATAGGTAGAAAGTCTTGAAATTGTCCACTGCATCTGATTTTGAAAAAGTGCTTTTTTCATCTCCGATCTCATATTTTCCTGAAAACAATGCAGAGGAATTGTTGGGTGGGTGTTCAAATGTGCACTATGCAAATGAGAAAACGAAAGCTAAGCAAATACCACTATGCAAATGAGAAAATGAAAGCTGTTCAAATGTCGACTTATGCAAATTAGGAAAGAAATTTAGTAACTCACCCAAGGTCACACTTTTACTGAAAGCAAAACTGGGATCAAATTCCAGGAGCTGCTGTTAGTACCTTTTCTTTTTCTTTTCTTTTTTACAAATTTTTAAATTTTTATTTTTAGAGATAAGGTCTTGCTCTTTCAACCAGCCTGGAGTGAGGTGGCATTATCACGGCTCACTGCAGCTCGAACTTCTGGGCTCAATCCATCCTCCCATCTCAGCCCTCCCATGTAGTTGGGACCACAGGTATACACCACAACGCCTGGCTAACTTTTAAATTTTTTGTAGAGACAGAGTTTCGCTATGTTGTCCAGGCTAGCCCCTTTTCTTTAGCTTACATCCCCCAAGAGAAGTTTGTCGGCTTTTATAGACGAGTCGGCTGTCTCGTCTATAAAATCTTTCCTATAAGGAAGAAGATTATGGTGTGTGAAGATTTACAGACAAACTTCTCTTGGGGGATGTAAGCTAAAGAATTGATTATAATTTATGATCAATTTATTAATTGATCATAAATAATTAATAAAGGAAGCATAATATAGAACCTCCTTGTCCAAAAGAACTTTCTGCAGTGTTCTAGAGAATGTTGTAGAGCTGTGCTGGATCACATGAGAACCGTTAACTCTTGGGCACTTGAGATGTGGCTGGTATGGCTGAGAATCTGAATTTTAATTTAATTTGATTGTTAATAATTTAAACCTAAATAGTGAAAGAGGGCCAGAGAGGTCAATCGGGAGCTTGTCTTTTTTTGGAAACAATTGAGTCAAGGTCATTATCAAATCAGGAAATTTATTTTCCAGACTCAGTGGATCTTTTCCCTGTCATGTTGTATTATTTTGAGGGAGAGATTACTGATAGCCCTTATATCAACCTGGGGCAACATAAAACAGGTTTCACATAGTTGGACAAGTTTTTATGGCTTGATGCTCAGCCATTGGGAACATTGAAGAGAATATAGAATCTTCTGTTTCTACTTTTTCTTTCCTATTAAAATATGTACTTAATTACTCAAGTAATAAAAGAAAAATATAGAATTTATAGAGTAAAGGTGAAAGAATCCCTTCCTAGAGTTCACCAAATCTTTAATACCATGATTCACAGTCTTCTTGAGTTTTTGTTGTGCCCTTACATGATCTTGCTCAATATTTCATCACAAGGATTTTTCATGATCTAGCAAGTTCTCTATTGATGGACATTCTAATTACTCCCTTTTCCTCCCTTTATAAATAATGCTGTAGGGACCATCTGTGTACTACTTCTACTGCTTCTGTTTTCTATGTATCTGTTCTCTATTTCATGCTTCTGGAATTTCTCTGCCATTCAAGAAGATAATTGAGGTCTTCTGTTCAATAAGAAGTCAGAGACATGGCCCGGTACAGTGGCTTAATACCTATAATCCCAGTACTTTGGGAGGCCGAGGCAGGAGGATTACTTGAGCCCAGGAGTTCAAGAACATCCTGAGCAACATAGTGAGACCACGTCTCTACAAAAAAACAATTAAAAATTAACTGGGCATGGTGACACATACCTGTATTCCCAGCTGCTTGGAAGACTGAGGTGGAAGGATTACCTGAGCCCACGAAGTTGAAACTGCAGTGAGCTGCAATTGTACCACTGCACTCCATCCTGCCTGACAGGGTGAGACCCCAATTAAAAAAAAAAATCAGAGACTTTTCTGTGCTATTTTTCCCAAAGGGTACCTTTGTATTTTTTAAATAACAGCTTTACTGAGATATGATTCACGTACCATACAATTCATCCATTTAAAACTTACAATATAAAGATTTTTAGTGTATTCAGAGTTGTGCAACAATTTCCACAGTCAATTTTAGAACCTTTTCATCACCTTAAAAAGAAACTTGGCCGGGCTTGGTAGCTCAGCCTATAATCCCAGCACTTTGGGAAGTCTGAGCCTGCGAATTCGAGACTAGCCTGGGCAACTTGGCGAGACCTCGTCTCTACAATAAATAAAAAATTAGCCAGGCATGGTAGCCTGTGCCTTTAGTTCCGGCTACTTGGAAGGTTGAAGCCAAAGGATCACTGGAGCCCAGCAAGTATGCTGGGGTGGCTGTGAGTGTGCCACTGCACTCCAGCCTGGGCGATGAAGTGAGACAACAACTCAAAAAAAAAAAAAAAGAAAGAAACCCATATCCTTTGGCTATTACTTCTGTCTCCACCTAACCAGCCCTAAGCAAACTGTTAGTCTTTCTGTCTCTAAGTTGCCTGTTTAGGACATTTAATGTAAAAGGAATTATACAACATATGGTATTTTGTGATGGACTCCTTTCTCTTCACATAATGTTTCCAAGGTTCATCCATGTCGTAGCATGCGTCAGAACTTCATTTCTTCTTATGGCTGAATAGTAGTCCATTGTATTCTATACCACATTTTGTTTATCCACCTATGATGGACATGAATTGTTTCCATCTTTTGGTTATTATGAATAATACTGCTGTTGTATGGATACACGCTTTTATTTCCCTTGGGTATATACCTAAAGAGTGGAATCCTGGGTCGAATTGGAACACTATGTCTAACTTTTTGAGGAATAATTTTGCAGACTATTCTAAATTGGCCACATTATTTTACATTCCCACCAGTAGCCCATGATAGCTCCAGTTCTCCATGTCCTTGCCAACATGGAGATATTGTCTTGTTATTATCTCACTTTTAAATGACAACTATGCTAGGTTGTGTGAAGTGGTATCCCATTGTGGTTTTGATTTGCATTTTTCTAATGACTAATAATGTTGTGCAGCTTTTCAAGTGTTTATTGGCCATTTATATATCTTCTTTTTTTTTTTTTTTTTTTGAGTCGCGGTCTTACTCTGTCACTCGCCCAGGTTGAAGTGCAATAGTACAATCGTGGCTCACCATAATCTTGGCCTCCCAGGCTTGGGTGATCCTTCTGCCTCAGCCTCCCAAGTAGCTGGGACTACAGGTGCATGCCTCCACACCCAGCTAACTTTTTTGTTATTGTCGTTGTAGAGACAAGGTCTGGCTGTGTTGCACAGGCTGATCTCAAACTCCTGGGCTCAAGCAGTCCACTTGTTTTGGCCTCCCAAAATGCTGGGATTATGGGTCTGAGCCACTGCACCTAGTCTTGCATATCTTCTTTTAGATAAATGTCTATTTGGATCCTTTTCTCATTTTTAAAGTAGATTATCTGTCTTTTTCTTGTTAAGTTGTAAGAATTATTTATATATTCTAGATACAAATGCCTTATCAGATATATTGTTTACAGATATTTTCTCCAATCCTGTGAATTGTCTTTTCATGGCTTCATAACTTGCTAACATCCTTTGAAACACAAAAGTGTTTAATCTCAATAAAGTTCAATTTATTTTTTCTTTTGTTGCTTATGCTTTTGGTATAATTAGGAGCCCATTGCCAAATCTAAGAATATGAGACTCTTTCCAAAAAAAAAAAGAATTTGAGGACTTTTGTTGTGGTAAAAACACATAACATAAAATTGACCATTTAACCATTTTTAAGTGTACAATGCAGCAGTGTTAGATGTATTCACAGTATTGTGAAACAGATCTCTAGCACTGTTCGTCTTGGCAAATTTGAAGCTCTTTACCTATTAAACATCAATTCCCCTTTGTTCCTTTCTGGCAGTCCCTAGCAACGATCATTCTACTTAACTGTTTCTATGAATTTGATGGGCTATTTATTTATTGAGTCGGGGTCTCACTTTGTCACCCAGTGTGGAGTGCAGTAGCACAATCATGGCTCACCGCAGCTTCGACTTCCTGGGCTCAGGCTATATCATTCCCCCTGGGACTCCAGGCACGCACACCACACCTGGCTTATTTATTTTATTTTTTTTGTAGAGATGAGGTTTTGCTGTGTTGCCCAGGCTGGTCTTGAACTGCTGGTCAAGCAATTCACCCACCTCAGTCTTTCAGAATGCTGGGATTGCAGGCATGGGCCACTGCACAGGGCCAACTTTGACTACTTTGATACCTCATATATAAATGAAAGCTTAGAGTATTTGTCTTTTGTGACTGAATTATTTCACTGACCATAATGTTCTCAAGGTTAATCCATGTTGTGACAGGATTTCCTTCCTTTTTAAGGCTGAATTAAGGCCAGGGGTCTGAGGCTGGAGGATCACTTGAGCCCAGGAGGTTGAGGCTACAGTGAGCTGTGATTGTGCCACTGTACTCCAGCCTGGGTGACAGTGAGATTCCGACACAATTTTAAAAAATTGTATTTGTTTTGTTAAATTTAGTCCTAAGTGTTTTATTCTTCTTGGTGCTATGGCACATGGGATTTTGTTCCTAATTTCAGTTTTGGGTTGGTACCTGTGCATTTTTAATGCTGAGGTTTTATCAGTGCTTTATTTCCCCGACACTAGCTGATTACCTGCTATACCTCTGGGGCTATTCTGGTCTCTATGGATTCAGGGATGAACAAGGAACTGAAATGTGAGTTCCTTGACGCAAGGACTGTTCTTCCGGTTCCCTGCAATGAGCTGACCAGTCTGACATCGTGCCCTTGACTCTATTTCAGGGTTTCTTGGAGGAGACCGGCCTCTTTTATGGACATTATACCATTGATGGGGTGAAATTTCAGAACTTCACTTACGATCTGCCCCTGGCTTATTTGTTAAGCACAATTGTCTACCTAGCCCTGAGCCTTCTGTGGATAGTGAAAAGGTAAAGTCTGCCTTGTCACTGCGTACTCTCTGAATTACCCTGGAAGGCTGGGTTGTGTTGAAGGTCTGGGAGCTTGGGGGCCATTGCCCAAAGTATGAGCAGAGTCTGGGCTTGGGCTCTGTGGGAAAAGGTTTGTGAGCTGAGAAGACCTGGAGGAAACAAGTCGGGATCGGTCTGGAGTTCCTCACCCCGTCATTACTGAGCACATCTGGCAATCTCACCCCTTATGCACACCTTCTCTTTGCTCTGGTGTGTATGTTAACTAAATCTCCACGGGTTATTAATGGAAGACACCCAACTCTGGCTAACTGGGACAAAGGGGAAGTGAGTAACTCAGAGAACCAAGGAAGGAGGAAACTCAAGTTATAGGAGGGACAAAGAGGCGGCTATGGCTAGGAACGTTATCAAATGCAAGGGTTTCCTTGTCTTTGATTTTTTTTAATGCAGCTTCCTTCTTTTCTTTTCTTTTCTTTTTTTTCTGAGTTGGGATATCTCTGTCACCCAGGGTGGAGTGCACAATCCACAGTTTACCACAGCCTTGACTTCCTAGGCTCAGTTGATCCTCTCACCTCAGCCTCCTGAGTAACTAAGATCAGCTAATTTTTTAATATATACTTTTTGTAGAGACAATGTCTTTCTGTGTTGTGTAGGCTGGTCCTGAACTCCTGGGCTCAAGCAATCCTCCCACCTCAGCCTCCCAAAGTGTTGGGATTACAGGCGTGAGCTAGCACACCTGGCCCCCCTTTTTTTTTCTGTTTTAAAACTATGGCTGTAGGTCAGCAGCTTCCTTAAATGGTGCCAAGTGGAGCATCTTATAGTTGTCATCAGCCAATGACTCCCTGGGTCACAGGTACAGAAATCCTATGAAGAGACTTGTTGACTAAGCTTCATTCAGCTTCCCAACCTTCAACCGTGGCCAGGGGGTAGGGTCATAGGACAACATAGCTTTCTCCAGGGTAGCTAAGTGGTTTAGTGATAGGAATTCTCAAGAAAAGAGAGGAGGATTAATTCCTTAAAAAAACAAAACAAAACAAAAAACTGTCCCAAAAGGTACGGGGACCCAACCACAGTAGAAGTTGTGTTTTTTTTACATGGCGGTTCTGGGTAGGAGCACATGTTAATGTGGTAGAATTCTTTTCGTAGTGTTCTGGGACTCAAGCTGACCAAAGTTCAGCCTTTAGCACATAACTTTGAAGGTCCTGCTGAGGACTGGGAAGGGAAAACAGCCATGGGGAAGTACCACATGGAAGGTATTTATAGACCAGACGTGAAAGTGGTGCATATCACTCACCTCCCATTGGCTAAAATTCAGTCGCACAACCAAAGCTAACTGCAAGGGAGGCTGGGAAATGTTGCCCCTAGTTGGGCAGCCACTTTCCAGCAATGACATTGTACTAAAAGAGACTAGCCACAGTTTTTTTTTTGTTTGTTTGGTTTTTTTTAAGAGATGGAGTTTCCCTATGTTGCCCAGGCTGGTCTTCAACTTCTGAGCTTAAGTGATCCTCCTGCCTCAGCCTCCCCAGTAGCTGAGACTACAGGTGTGTGCTGCCATGCCCCACTATTTAAAAAAATTTTTTTGTAGAGATGGGATGTTGGCCTCGAGCTCCTGGCTTCAAGCAATCCTCCCACCTTAGCTTTCCGAAGTGCTCTGATTACGGGCATGAACCACTGTGCCCAGCTCAAATTGCAAATTTTTAATGGGCAGATCCCTGTCTGCCCCAGGGGATTGCTTGGTATAGAGCGTCACGGATGGACCCCTTTCTTGCCCACTTGATTGTCCCTGTGAGAGCATGTGCAGTGTTGTAAGTCATGGGGATGTGAAGTTTCTTATCACAGGTGCAGAAGAGACCAGGGTATTGGGGACTGATTTTGCCCTCCATGAGGACCAAGATTTGCCACCACTAAAGAAACCTTAGAGCCCAGCTGGGCACTTGTATCCTGAGTCACAACCAATGAGATGAACATTAACTGGTGTGTGCCCATTCCCCACCCGTGGATGGTATACTGATGAGAATAAGCAGAGGCTCCTTTTGAGGGGCAGAGAGATGTTCAGTAGAGAAATGTTGGTTCTAGCTTGGCTGCTCTGTGATCGTGGCAGAAGATCCAATCTTTATGGGCCTGCAGTGTAGACAACTTGGAGGGGCTATCTTTGAGACAGAGACTATGAGGCCAGGTACTGTAACTTGCATCTGTAGTCCCAGCACTTTGGGTGACCGAGGTAGGAAAATTGCATGAGCCAGGAGTTTGAGACCAGCCTAGGCAACATAGCGAGATCTCATCTCTACCAAAAAAAAAAAAATTAGCTGGGTGTGGTGATGTGTGCCTGAGTCCTAGCTACTCAGAAGACTGAGGCAGGAGGATTGCCTGAGCCCAGGAGTTCAAGGCTGTGGTGAGCCATGACTGTGCCACTGCAGCCTGGCCTGGGCAACAGAGTGAGACCTTGACTCAAAAAAAAAAAGAAAAGAAAAGATAAAGATAAAAGACAAAGAATATGAAAATATCTTTTGTAAATGATAAAAGCAAACAAAGACCATATGAATGTATTGCCAGAGTCTCCCAGGGATCTGGAAGGGGCCCTGAAGAGTGAATATGGTTTATTGGCCACACAGCAAATCCGCTGGCTCAAGCTCTCCAACCTCAGGGTCTTTATCACTTCCTGGGGAAGATCGTGAAGGGAGGGCTGGGTGTGATGTAACAAGAGAAAACCTGCTGTGGCCCTGGAAGGAGGGAGAGCCACAGAGTGACAATGAGCATGGGCTTTGGAGTCCAGAGGCCAAGGTTCGCGCATCACTTCCCCTCTTTGAGCCTCCTTTTCTTCATCTGTGAAATGTGCACATGTGGAAGGGCTGTTGGGAGGACCGATAGACACAAGGCAGGTGATTGGAGCCCTCAGCCCTGTGCCTTAGCACCTTACAGACATTTATAAATTAAAATTACCACCACCATCAGGTGAACACCAGTTCTGCCATTCAACTCTCTGGATCTAGGGAAATATTTTCCCCTTCTTTGAATATTAGCCTCTTCGAAGAGCTGCAAAATGTAGGTTTGGTCTAAAGCAGAGGTTTTCAGCTATGATAGGTCACCATGTGCTTCATAAAATGGCATATTTCCGGAGCTCACATGGGACCTATTGAATTGAAAATTTCAGGGTAGGAAACTATTTGGGAATCTGCATTCTGGGAAAGCATCCCAGGTGGTTCTAGGCAGAATAGCTGATTGCAACAATTGCTTCCACTTATATTGACTTCACGCCTCTAGAAAATTATAAAAGTAACCTATTTCATCTACAGAGGACTAAGTATGGCATCTGGTGTTTCATTTTATTTTAATTTATTTTTTGAATTGGAGTCTCACTCTGCCACCCAGGCTGGAGTGCAGTGGCATGCTCATGGCAGCCTCGACCTGCTGTGCTCGGGTGATCATTCTGCCTCAGCTTTCCAAGTAGCTGGAACTAATTTTTTTTTTTTTAATTTACTGTAGAGGTGAGGTCTTGCCAAGTTGCCCAGACTAGTCTTGAACCCATGGGCTCAGGCAATCCTCTCTCCTCTGCCTCCCAAAGTGCTGGGATTACAGGTGTGAGCCACTGCTCCTGCCTGGCATTTGGTATTTTAAAGCATCAAGTGCCAGGGTGTATGTTTTCCATGAAACATTTGAATGAATAAAAATGTGCATCAGAGTTCGATCTGGCCTAAATAGGTGATTTTGCTCAGCATTTGTTTAACTTACTGCTTAAGTCATCTATTCATTCATTTCTCCATCAGTTTCATATGGACCATATTATGATCCGGACATTTTGGATGTGAAGGTGGCAAGATAGGACACCTGCCCTCAAGGAATTTAAAATGTCATCAGAGGAAGGGGCTACAGATGGTCAACAGATTAATAAGATCATTGATGATTAGGACTGTTGCTGTGAAGGAAATAAAAGGGACTGACTTGCAGTGGGAGATGGAAGCTTTAGATGGGGAAGTGAGAGATCATATTTGAACTGAAGGATAGGAAGGAAACCAGCCATGGGAAGAGTCGGGGGAACTCTGAGGCTGGCAGTGAGAACTGCCAAGGGCAGTTACATGGGAGAAAAGACGGCAGAGCTGAGTCTCACGAGATCTTTAGACTGTACTGAAGAGTTTGGATTTTATTCCAGCTGTGGTACAAGGCATTCAATGGATTAAAAAAAAATTATTTCACTTGTGAGATAACCTGGTTCACTGCCACATATATTACAAATGGTCCAAAACTTGTCCATGTCAGGCCGAAAACGCACCCTGTCTAGCTTTTTACATTTTAGATGAAACCAATTCGCGGGTCTCTCTTTTGCAGTCGTTATTCTAAGTTGGACATTTGTGTTTTGGGGTCAGGTCGGTGGAAGGGTTCAAAATCAACTTGATCCGGAGCGAGGAGCACTTCCAGAGCTACTGCAACAAGATCTTCGCAGGCTGGGACTTCGGCATCACCAACCGCAGCACAGCGAACCTGAAGCACAGCAGCCTGCGGTACGAGCTCCGAGTGAGTGCCACTGGGTTTTCCCAGGCAGGGTCCTCAGGGGCAAGGCCATGTCGTGGGAGGCTGAGTTTGCAGTCTGCAGAGGATCTTGGTGGGGGCCAGGCTGTCACAAGAGCTTTTTGCAGCGAACTGCTTACTGGGGTTGATGGTCTCGGAGCCATCAGAGGCACTGGTGAACTGGCATTGGGAAGGGGTGTAGGGACACGCAGTGGCTGAGAGGAGATGGTGTCTCCTCTCTACCCCCTGTGACCTTTCTACCTGATGAAAACCTGTCGTAAACACTGCTTTTACACCATGAGAAAAGAGACTAAGAGGGAATGTTATGATTATAGGATAGAATGGAGAGTGTATGAAAAAGTGTGAGATAATGTCCAAATTAATAGAATTAGAGGAGTCATGGATAGCATCTTGATCAAACCCATCAGAGAAAAGGAAGGGGGACATGTAAACCAGAAGCTTAATAAGGTAGAAGAAATCAAATCAAATGTGTTATTTCTTATACTAAATATAAACAGATTGGATTCTCCTATTAAAAGCAGAGACCACCATATTGGATAAAAGAAAAATAGCAATACTCACCTACATGCTGTTTGAAGAAATGACTTATACTCTATATAAATAATGTCATGGATAGATTATAGATCTGTTTTCACAGAATTGCAAAACCTGATTGTAGTCTT
The DNA here is from genome assembly GCF_000164805.1 of Carlito syrichta. Taxonomy (NCBI): domain Eukaryota; kingdom Metazoa; phylum Chordata; class Mammalia; order Primates; family Tarsiidae; genus Carlito; species Carlito syrichta. The sequence goes on from NW_007062848.1 coordinate 23,287, forward strand.
AAACAGGAGGTTCTACCGTGACTTGGGCCTTAAGTAGATATAAAAACTAGTTGGACCAGACACAGCAGCTTTGGGAGGTCGAGGCAGGAGGATCACTTGAGGCCATGAGTTGGAGACCAGCCTGGGTGCCATAGCAAGACCTTGTCTCTACCCCCCAAAAAATTATCCAGGCAGGCATGGTGGTGCACGCCTGTACTCCCAGCTATTCAGGTGGCTGAGGTGGGAGAATTGTTTGAGCCCACGAGTTTAAGGATGAAGTGAGTTATGATTACACCACTACACTCCAGCCTGGGCAACAGAGCAAGACCCCATCTCAAAAACCAAAAACCTACTTGAGCTTAGTCTGGGAAGATATCTTAGGGGACATGAATATATATTTATATTTTTTGAGTTGGAGTCTCACTCTGTCGCCCAGACTGGAGTGCAGTGGCCGCTCCCGGCCACCGCAGCCTCAACCTGCTGGGCTCCGGCGATCCTTCTGCCTCAGCCTTCCAAGCAGCCGGAATTACAGGCACGTGGTACCATGCACAACTGATTTTTTGATTTATTGTAGAGATGAGGTCTTGCTGCCCAGGCGGGTCTCGAACCCGTGGGCTCAGACAATCCACTCATCTCAGCCTCCCAAAGGCACGGGATTACAGGCTGAGCCACCGAGCCCAGCTTGGAGATGCATATTTAAGAGCAGTCTTCAAGATGGATGGGTGAGGATAAGGAATCTTACCTGAATGTCCCTTCATCCCACGCTCACAAATGAGTTTTCTTTGATCCTCAGGCAGATCTGGAGGAGGAAAGAATACGGCAGAAAATAGCAGAAAGGACCTCAGAGGAAACGATACGCATTTACTTGTTGAGACTGTTTCTAAACTGTGTTGTCCTGGCCGTTTTAGGGGCGTGCTTTTATGCAATCTACATAGCGACTATCTTCTCGCAAGAACACATGAAAAAGGTAAGTAAAGATAAGCGTGATGCTAAGTGTGTTGCAAGCCTGTGAGGGAGATACCATCATCAAATGTGTTTTACACTTGGGATGTCAGATTAACTGATATGACAGATAACTGAAAATTAGAGGTGATCAGTTTCCTCTTTTAAGAAAAATTGTTAATGGCCTCTAAAGTGAAGTGTGCAATATTCAAATCTAGCCTGGACTGCCTAGGTTTTTATCCCTTGCTCCTCTACTTATTGGCTGGGGCCTCCATTTACCTAAAATAGCAGTGGTTTTAAAAATCCGAGTTGGTCTAGTGACTCTGCTTCATGAGATCAGTCATCAGGGGCCCAGGTTCCAGCCAGCTTGTGGCTCTGCATCCATAGGGTGTGGCCCTCTTTTGTATGGTACAAGATAGCTTACCACCACGTCCACATTCTAGCCAAAGGGAAGGCGGTGAAGCGGCTAGGGAGGACACATCTCTTCCTTGGCAGGGCATGGCCTGGAGGTTGCACCAAAAACTTCCACTCCTATCCCTTTGACCAGTTTTAGTCACATGGTTATACCTAGCTACAAGGGAGGCCAGGAACAACAACAACAGCAGCTATATATATATATTCTGGATAGCTATCTATATGGCTAAAATGTTGCTAACTATGAAAGAAGAGAATGGCTATTCCAAATCAATCAGTACTACTTTCTTGAAAATAAATTGCCCATTTATACAAAATACATGGATTCTCTTGATGTGTCACCCTGACAAATTAAATAATGCTCATTTTTCTTTCAGCATGGACCTAAATACCTCTGTGTGAGCACCTAAGAAAGGAGATAGTTTATGTCTGCAGGCTATGTTGATTAACAAATATGTTTTGTTTGTTTGCCAGACACGCATAGTTGAGGTCTTTTCAGTTCAATTCATTTGTGTTGCAACTTCCCTTATTATACTCCTGACCAATAAACGTTGTTATCTTCCTAGGAAATTGACAAGATGGTTTTTGGAGAGAACCTCTTGATTTTGTACCTACCGTCTATTGTGATCACGCTGGCCAATTTTATAACCCCGATGATCTTTGCCAAGATCATCCACTACGAGGATTATTCCCCAGGCTCTGAGATCCAGCTGACCATCCTTAGGTAATACCTCACTGGAGCATGCCAGGCATGCCAGGCCAACCACCATTTGCCCACTCCTTGCCCATGGCAGACATTGCTAATCAATTGTGGCACATTTTCCAGCTGAACCAAGAAGCCTCCTCAACCTTCCGACATCCCCCATGGATGCATGCGTTTGTACATGCAGTGAAATATCTTTGGCTTGAAAGTTCAATTCGCTGGGCTTGGTGGCTCAGCCTATAATCCCACGCCTTTGGGAGGCTGAGGTGAGTGGATT
>NW_007062848.1:25867-54598 GCF_000164805.1 Carlito syrichta
CACTCCAGTCTGGGTGACAGAGTGAGACTCCAACTCAAAAAAAAAAGAAAAAGAAAGTTCAATTCACTTGAGATTCTGCTCCTCCGTATTATCTGTTTTTGGCCAAGGTATGAGCACATCAACCACTGAGGTCATAGGCTGGCATCCCAGGACGAGGTGTTGCTCTGAAGCTGTCAGAAATGGCAGGTCTAAGGCAGAGTCCAGGGAGCTAACACAGATGACTGGAGAGGAGCAGGTGGGGACTGTACAGAGCCTGAGAGTTTTTTTATTTCTGCTTCTCAAGTACCTGAGGTTGCATTTGCATTTCATTTTTTTTTTAACATTTTAAAATTCTTTTTTATTTTTGAGTTGGGGTCTCACTCTGTTGCCCAGGCTGGAGTGCAGTGGCACGATCACAGCTCACTGCAGTCTCAACCTCCTGGGCTCAGGCAATCATCCTGCCTCAGACTCCTGAGTAGCTAGGACTACGGGTGCACACCACCATGCCCAGCTAATTGACTTATTTTTTTGTAGAGACGGGGGTCTTGCTGTGCTGCCTGGGCTTGTCTCGAACTCCTGCTCAAGTGATTCTACCTCCTCAGCCTCCCAAAGTGCTGGGATTGCAGGCATGAGCCACCGCACCTGGCCAGCTTCAGAGTTTTTATGAGATTCTGTTTCAGTGTTTTGTATGGAAACCTCATCAGTGATGCTGCGTCCTTCCTGTTGGACCCCACGAGGAGGCCAGCAGGTGCTGCAGGCTTAGTAATAAGAAGAGGGAACAGCCGGGCTTGGTGGCTCAGCCTGTAATCCCATGCCTTTGGGAGGCTGAGGTGAGTGAATTGCCTGAGCCTGCGGGTTTGGGACCCGCCTGGGCAACTTGGCGAGACCTTATCTCTACAATAAATGAAAAAAAAAAAAATAAACCAGGCGTGGTAGTGCACACCTGTAGTTCCAGCTACTTGGAAGGCTGAGGCAGAAGGATCGCCGGAGCCCAGCAGGTCGAGGCTGCGGTAGCTGGGAACGACCACTGCACTCCAGTCTGGGCGACAGAGTGCGACTCCAACTCAAAATAAAAAAAAATTTAAAAATTAAAAAAAGAAGAGGGAACAGATGGTGTAGGCTAGCTTTTCTCCTCATACTTTACTGTTTCTATTTAATTTATTTATTTTTATTACAAGCCAAATAATAGAGAAGCATCTTTTAAAAAGAATCTTGCCCTCTCCGTGTGCCTCCCTTGAATCCATGAGAACAGCCAGTGTGTTTTCGGCTGCTTAGTTCCTAATGTTCATGCCAGCATTCATACATGGTTTATTCTCTTCTTTAAAAAGGATCATATCCCCAAGGTACTCTGCAACATACTTGTATTCACTTCTCTGTTAGCTAGGCATCCCTCAAAACTGATACGCAAGAAATTCAGTTGATTTTTTTCAGGAATGCACAATGTTCTGTTGTGTCACTACATCATCTTGGAATCAGGAGTTTCCAGCTTTCTGATCTTTTCAAACAATTGTAATAAAAAAAATATAACATAAAAGTAACCATTTTAAGTGTTCAGTTCAGTGGCATTAAGTACATTCCAAGTATATACTATCAGCACCATATATCCAGAACTTTTTCATCATCTCAACAGAGACTGTGCCCATTTAGGGTTTTTTTGTTTTTTGTTTTTTTCCAACCCCTATTCTAGCCTTCAGGGTCTTACTTTTAAGAAAGGCAGCTTCTGTGTTCCCTAGCCCCAGTTCAGAGGGGCCAGCCTGCCCCAAGGGCCTCCTCTGCCTTCTCTCTCCTCGTCTCCTCCCTGAAGGTGTGTCTTCATGCGGCTGGCCACCATCTGCGTGCTGGTGTTTACACTGGGCTCCAAGATCACATCCTGTGACAACGAAATATGCGAACTCTGTGGCTACAACCAGAAACTCTACCCGGTGAGCTGCGGAGCTGGGAGTGTCATGGTTAAGGGGACAGTTGTTGAAACTGAGGGTGTGAATCCCAGTTGCTTTCCGACTCTAGCAAAGATGCAGAGCCTGGCATCACACCAAGCACTCCTAAGGCCTTGGAACCCAAAGTCTGTGCGGATCTCAGAGGCGCGTCAGCTGATGCCCTAGTCAGAGCAGCAGGATCTGGAGATGGAAAGGGAGCTGGGAGGGGTCTGGGACCTGGCTTTTTCAGCCATGGGGTCTCTCTCTCTCTCTCTCTCTCTCTCTCTCTCTCTCTCTCTTTCGTTTCAGTGCTGGGAGACCCAAGTTGGGCAGGAAATGTACAAGCTGATGATCTTCGACTTCATCATCACCTTGGCTGTGACACTCTTTGTGGATTTTCCTAGAAAGTAAGTATGAGGGGTATCCATTTTATTGCCTATTCCCCCTACAACTGGAGGTTCCCATTGCAGCTGCTTCCCCCTACAACTGGAGGTTCCCATTGCAGCTAGAATAGGTTCCTATTCCAAAGATGCTGAATAACTCCACAGCCCTAGAAATCTCTGACAACTGGTGATTTTCAAACAGCTGCAAGTCATCGACCTTGGGTTCATTAATTGCCCATCTAAAGATAGTACAGGACAGGCATGGTGGCTTACGCCTGTAATACCAGCACCTTGGAAGGTAGAAGCAGGAGGGTCACCTGGGGCCGGGAGTTCAAGGCCCCCATCTTTACAAAAAATGAAAATTAAAATAAAGGTGGCACAAAGAGCAAAAATGGGACTACCTTCCATGAGGCTTCATTGGGGACGACCTTCCGCCATCAGCACAGCCATGGGCACTGTCAGTGGAGACCTTCCAGGCCCATATCTCCAGATCTAGATTCAAGCTCTACACTGCCCCTGGCTTCAGGTCATGTGACCTTCAGCAAGTTATTTAAGCTCTGTGCCTGTTTGCTCACCTGTAGAGTGGGAAGAGTAGCAGTATCCACTTCATAGTTTTCTTATGAGGATGAAATGGGATAATGAATGCAGAGGGACACTGTACCTGGCCCCCAAACTATTCTTTTTAAAAATTATACAAATATCAGCTGAGCACAGTGACTCAGCTAAGCCCAGTGACTCACAAATCCCAGCACTTTAGGAGGCTGAGACAGGAGGATTGCTTGAGCCCAGGAGTTTGAGACCAGCCTGGGCAACATAGTGAGACCTCATTTTTACATAAAAATTAGCCAGGCATGGTGGCACATGCCTGTAGACCCAGCTACTTGGGAAGCTGAGGCAGAAGGCTCATCTGAGCCCAGAAGGTTGAGGCTGTGGTGAGCCATGATCATGCCACTGTACTCTAGCCTGGGCGACAAAGTGAGACCTCCGACTCAAAAAACCAAAAATGATATGAACGTGTGTCACATCAATCGACGGTAGGATATTTTGGTGATATTGAATGAAATGTGTATGAATTTCTATTTTTTAGTTTTCTGTTTGGATTTTAGCGGCAGTGTGTATTTAGAATGTAAATATAGAAGTCTGGAGGACAGTGGGAGTTCTTGTTTGTGACTGTCCCCCTCACTCACCAATCCCATCCCACTCCTCGGAGGCAGCCATTGGTAACACTTTGGGGTAGATCCAGCAGTCCTTAAAGATGAAAACACATTTGTGTAAGTTTACATGTGAGCAAACACACGGTATTGTTGCAAGTGTTCTTCCTTCCTCCTCTCCATAAATAGGATCAACATACAGCCACATTGGTCCATGGTTTATTTTTTTCCTCTTTACAAACAAAATATTATGAATAACTTCTCATGTCAGGACACAGAGATTTTCTTCATTAATTTTGAAGAAAACTGTATAATGTTTCACAATATCCATGGCTTATAACTTATCAATCCAGCCCCTATTGAAAGGGATTTCTTTTTCTTTTTTTTTTTTTTTTTGACTCCTTGTCATTCAGCTTGAACTGAAGGACATTTAGGTTGTCTCCAGTGTTTTTGCTAATATGTAGCAATGCTGCAGTGAACAGCTGTCCTGGTCCATGATTTCCGGTCACTGGCAAGCGGCATTGCTAGGTGGTAGGATCCTAATAGGGTCCTTTAGGGGTTTTTTTGTTGTTGTTGAGACAAGGTCTCGCTCTGTTGCCCAGGCTAGAGTGTAGTGGCACCATCATAACTCACTGCAGCCTCAATCTCCTGGGCTCAAGTGATCCTCCCCCCCTCAGCCTCTTGAGTAGTTGGTACTACAGGCACATGTCGCCATACTCAGCTAATTTTTGTAGTTTATATAGATACAGGCTCTCGTTATGTTGCCCAGGCTGGTCTGGAACTCCTGGCCTCAAGCATTCCTCACGTCTCGGTTTCCCAAAGTACTGGGATTACAGGCATGAGCCTGACTGTACTTTTTGTGCTGAGTAGCAAACCAGGGTACAGAGGCTTCCCTCATCATTTATTCTTACCTCAATCCTGTGAAGTAGCTTGTATTATAATCCCCCTCCATGTTCCAGATGAGAAAAATGAAGATCAGAGAAGTCAAGGAGCTGTGTTGATTTGGATGCTGAGTTGTGGATCTGAGACTTGGACTCTGGTCTTAAATGATTCCAGAGTTCACTGTATTATTCTGTATCTTTAAGACATATGATTAATCAGCTTCCCAGGAGAAATATGTGTAGACATGGCCCTGATTTTGTGGATGTGTTTCTGTGACCTTGGTAGATACTGGTAGCCCAGGTGAGAAATTGTCCGGTTTGTTTCCAGGCTCCTGGTGACTTATTGTTCCTCCTGGAAGCTGATTGAGTGCTGGGGGCAACAGGAGTTTGCCATTTCTGATAATGTTCTGGGGATTGTTTATGGGCAAACCATCTGCTGGATTGGAGCCTTCTTCTCACCCCTCCTCCCTGCAATTGCAACCTTGAAGTTCATTATCATCTTTTATGTGAAGGAGGTAAGCAGAGGTGGGGGTCATTCCTAACCTTCCAAGGCATCTATGTTTGGATTCCACCCCAAACCCCATGAGATGTAGCAAAATATATCCCTTAATTTAAATATTTTTTTCTGAAAAACAAAAAACAAAAAACAAACAACTCTTAGTGGAGTTTCATGGTTTTATAATTTTGAGGGTTTTGTTAAGAAGAATTAATAATTTTTTTAAAAAGCCATGTGTGGCATGTACTTGTAGTGCCAGCTACATGGGAGGCCGACGTGGAAGGACTCCCTGAGCCCAGGAGATGGAGGCTGCCGTGAGCTGTGATTGTGCCACTGCACTCCAGCCTGAGAGACAAAGTGAGACCCCAATTAAAAAAAAAAGAAGAAAATTGTTTTGCTCATGTGATTGAAATTTTGTTATACATAACTGAGAGTTGAGTAACATCAACTCTCAGACAATCCTTCTGTCTCAACCTCTTAAGTAGCTGGGACCACAGGCACACAATACCATACTCAGCTACTTTTTTTTTTTTGTAGAGACGAGATTTCACTATGTTGCCCAGACTGGTCTTGAACTCCTAGCTCAAGCACTCCTCCTGCCTTGACTTCCCAAAGTGCTGGGATTAAAGGCATGAGCCATAGCACCTGGCCTCTGTATTTTTAATATATGGGAAAAGTATATGCGCTTGTAAAAAATTAATGCAAAATACCTCTGAATTTGATGTATATTATTATATATCCATTTTGTACATATTAAAACCCTTATAAATAATACATTTTTAAAAATTGAAATGAGTTCACACAGTACAGAGTTCAGAAACCTACCATTTTCATTTCACAGTGTCACATGGGTGTGTAAGGCTCACTGTCATCCTTCCTTTGGGCTGTGTGTTATCCCTTTATATGGATGTACTTTAACTTTTAACTTGAACCTAACGGACCCTCATTAATGGTTAGTTAAGTTGCTTCCAGCCATTCCTTGTTAGCAATGACTGTAGTGGTAAGCATCCACATCCATGTATATTGGCCCATTCCCTTTTTTCATCAGCAAGACTTTCCCAGAGTAGGAGTCTAAATTAAACATTTATTTTGGCTGGGTGCAGTGACTCATAACTCTAATCCCAGCACTTTGGGAGACCGAGGTGAGAGGATTACCTGAGTCCACAGGTTCAAAAACAGCCTGGGCAACTTGGCGAGACCTCATCTCTACAATAAATCAAAAAATTAGCAGAGCATGGTGGCATGTGCCTATAATTCCAGCTACTTGGAAGGCTGTAGTGAAAGGATCACCTGAGCCCAGCAGGTTGAGGCTTCGGTGGCTGGGAGCGTGCCACCACACTCCAGCCTGGGTGACAGAGTGAGGCTCTGATTAAAAAAAAAAAAAAATTATTTCAATCTCATTTGCTAGACTAGAAAGGTTATATCATTTCACATTCCCACTGTAGCATGTGAATGTGCTTATTTATCCTCATAGGAGCTGTACTCATTGATCTTAATTTTTTCTGTTTTTTCCCTTAGTTGAGTCTTCTTTATACCTGCCAACCCTCCCCCAGGCAGTTCAGAGCGTCCAATTCTAATTTCTTCTTCCTGCTGGTATTGCTGATTGGCCTGTGTTTGGCGATAATACCTCTGACAATCAGCATGTCACGGTAAATATGACTTTATTTTCTAGAACATTTCCTTGCTTCTTGACATGTTCCTCTTGTATGAAAAAGAGTCCGTTCCATTATGTATTGGCTTTCTTAGGGTGTTCTACCTACAGAGGTTGATAAGTCCTTCATGGCTTAGCCAGGCCCACCTTTATTTCAGAATCTCCCTCTGGATGCTGGACTGTCCTGGCCCACTTCTGGAACTTGGGCTTGAAGTGTTTCCCTTGTTTTTGTGAATGCCAGTTGGGTCTGTCCCATCCCATTTCCTTTCCAGAGCCTCTCTCTCCTTGCCCCGCCCCCCATCAAGATTGTCTTTGTTTCTAATTCTCAAAATAATATGATCATTGTAGAAGACTTGAAGTAGGGAAAAACAGAGACAAGCAGAAAGTTACTTGTATTCCTGCCAGTTCAGTTGAGGGAATCTTGCACTTAGACATTTACTGAACACTTTCTGTGTGCTAAGCACTGTGCTATATGCTGGGGATATGAAGATGCTTAAGACATAGCACAAGAAACTGTAGACTCTAGTGTGGAATTTGGAAAGAGCAGAAATGCACTGGACTAAGGATCGGAATCAGAAGTTGGAGATGGGTACGCTTTTTCTATAAAGGGCTAGAAGAGATAATTTAGGCTTTGCGAGCCAGTGGTCTCTGTAGTAATGACCCACTCTACAGTTATATGATGAAAGCAGTCAGAGACAATATAGAAACAAACAGGCACAAATGTGTTCCCACAAAACTATATTTATAAAAAACAGCAGGTGGGCCAGATTTGGCCTGTGGCTATAGTTTGCCAACCCCTGACTTAAACTCTCATGGAATTTTGTTTCTGCGTCTTTAAATTAAAAGCCTGGAACTTCAAATAACTCTTTCAGATTTTTTCCTTTTTAAACAATCTGAGTCTATGTTTTTTACTGCTTTTTATTGTTATAGTAACATTTACTATATAACAAATTCAAACAACGCAGAAGGGTATAAATTGAAGAAAAAAATTGCTCCTTCACATCCTAGTCTCATTCTTCAGAGGTGGCCACCATTCACATTTTCTTATAAATACTTACAGAAATTCTTTATGAAAAAAATTATGTTTAAAAGCATAGATGAGACAATGATATAATCTTGTTTTGCAACTTTTTTTTTACTTTATTTTATGATAGAGATGAGTACAAGTCAGGATTAGATACATAAGTAATCTACGTGCAAGTAAAGTGGTAAAGTTTAGGCCTCCAACTGGTCCCCACTTCCCCTGGTTTAGGACCAGGTACCTTTGTGTTGTGATGCACCCTGCTCCCCTTCCCTTGGCAGTGTCCCAAGACTGCTGATCCCTCCCTTGTGCTGTTGTGATTGATGTTCAGGTCTCACTGCAACTTATTTTTTCATTTAATTTTATGTTATGCCTTTTCCCATGTCCATGTACAAACAACTCATTCCCTCAAAAAAAGATTTTATCTTTGATTTTTTTAAAGATAAGAAATGCATTTACATGGCACAAAACTCAAAAAGTATTAAAAATATATGGTGAAAGTTCACTTTCTAATTCTATTTCCCAACTATTTAGTTTTCCTTGGGAAGACAGCCATCTTCTTATATCTTTTTTGTCTCTTTTTCTCTCAGTGGTTCTTTAGTATTCCATTGTATGAATGGATCATAAATTGTTCATTCATTCCCTTAAACAACATTTAGGTTGTTCCTAGGGATTTATTTTTATCCTGACAAATAAGACTGTCATGGGAAATCTTACACACAGACATTTGTTATGTGAGTTTTAGGTCTTAATTTTAGTGTTTTTCCTTGTAATTTGATTTTTTACCTCTGCTTTTTATTTTTAAAAATCTCAGATCTATAAAAATTTGACACAATAGCAGCGGTGAAACTCAGACACCCTTCAACTAGATGTCTCAGTTGTTAACAGTCATCTTTCTGTGTCCTCAGGGAATTGATTCCATGTTACCCTCAGCCCCAACACCAAAATCCACAGGTGCTCAGCTCTCTAATATAAAATGGCATAGTGTGTGCATATAACCCACACATCCTTCCATAGACTTTAAATCATCTCTGGATTACTTATAATACAATGTAAATAGGTATTACATATTTTTTCTCTTTATTCTGTTTAACTGGAGTTTATTTTACTTCTATTATTTTTATTGTGTATTATCTTTTTAAAAAATATTTTGTATCAGTGTATTTGTAGAATACACTGATATAGACCCTGCAGACATGGAGGGCTAACTGTAATTTGTTTTTTCTCTCTGTGCTTACTTTTCTTTTGGTGGTAAATCATTTAAAATGAAGTTGTAGGCACCATGGCATTTCACTTCTAAATATTTCAGCATGCAGCTCCTAAGACTAAGAACATTCTCCTTCATGCCCGTTCACAATTACATTTCCTAAGAAAGTTAATACTCATGTCATATTCCTGCCATTTTCAAATTTCTCCAGTTTTCCCAAAGTAGTCTTGTATAGGTTTATTTTTCAAATAATGATCTTTCAAGGTATTGCTTTTGTTCGTTATATCTCCTTAGTCTTTTTTAATCTTTGATTCTGTGGGAGTCCAGGCCAGTTTCCTCACTTGTAAATTAAGAGGTTGAAGAATAGAACACCCACCTTTTGGATTTGTCTGGTTATTTCTTAGGTTTTATTTAACTTGCTCTTCTGTCCTGAATTTCCAGTAAACTGGAAGTTAGGTCTAGAGACTTGATGACATTTCAGGGTCAATACTTTTGACCAGAATATTCCAGAAGGCCCAGGAGTTCAGGTGGTTCCTCTTAGGAGGAACACAACATTCCAGGCCCGTGGCACTCTCAGCGCTCCTCCTTCTGAGTCTCTTGGTCTGTGCCGTGCTCCTCCCTCTGAACCTCTTGGTCTGTGCCCCAACAGCATTCCTTCCTCAAAAGCCTGTGGACCATTCACCAACTTCAACACCACCTGGGAGGTCATCCCTAAGACTGTGAACACTTTCCCCAGCTCACTGCAGTCCTTGGTCCATGGAATCACGTCGGAAGCCTTCGCGGTTCCTTTCTTCATAATCATCTGGTGAGTGAGAGCCACCCAGTCCCTGGCGAGTGTTCCCCCCTCAGGCACGTGGGCTCCTCCCACTGGGAAATGTTGGGGGGTGTCACCCTAGACTTCACAAGAAACTGAGCTTTTCTTGAGCCTCACTTTCCCACCTTTAAAATGGGCATAATAATACTGTTTCAAGGGTCTTTGAGCAGATTCCAGAAAGAACACACATGTAGTCCAATAAATGCTGCTCCCCGCCTTTTTTTTTTTTAAAGGAACAAGGTCTTGCTATGTTGCCCAGGCTTGTCTCAAATTCCTGGGCTCAAGCAATCCTCTCGCCTTGGCTCCTAAAGTGCCAGGATTACAGATGTGAGCCACTGCGCCCAGCCCAATGCTGTCTATTATTATCACTACTGGTGATTCATAAAATATCCTGCTCTTTGAAAAGGAAACGATTACTGGGAAGGGAGATGAGCACTAGATTAGGAGCACGCACTTGAACCTGGCTCTACCACTTATAAGCCATGAATAATTGGAAGTGACTGTACCTTACATATAGTAACTCATGAAATCATAATTCTTCTAAGATGTGTGGTACCTATACCCTAGGTATTACTACAGTAAAACCCCACCATAATGCAAGTGGGCCAAAACACTTTCGCTTGTGAAAAGCAGGATACCTTTGATGAGATGAGTAAAGTGACTTGAGGGAACTGTGCAGCTAGCCAGCCTGGAATTTGGAGGACCCAGGGTTCCAGCCACTGCGCCTTGCTTGGTTCACTCCAGCTATGGTTTGGTTGGCACCACCAGGTGGCAGATATCTGATCTGACTTCAGTATTGGAGGCCATTCTTCTGTGACTTGAAGGGACTTCGAGAATATCAGTGGATATCAGTGATTTCAGGAACTCCCGGTTCCTTGACCCTCGTTTCATTAGCCTTATCCAGAGAGACTGGATGAGAAACCACTTTCCCTTCATCAAATTACATTGCCTGCTGTTGTGCTGGGAACTTGCCCTTCACTTCACTTACCCCCTCCCCAAAGATAATAACTCCCCAAAGGTAACAGCTCCCATTTGAGATCACAGAAGACAGGAGCCAGTTGTTGATTGATTTTTGTTTTTGTTTTTGTTTTTTGAGATGGGGTCTCACTATGTTGCCCAGGGTGGTCTTGAACTTCTGAGCTCAAGTGACCCTCTTGCCTCAACTTCTTTGAGAAGCTGGGACTGTGGACTTTTGATACCATGCTCGTCTTTGATTGCTTTTAATCAACATGGTATTATCTCAGGCTTGCATTCACTAGGTTTTATTGTATTTTCTGCATAATCCCCCACCAACCACCCCTCCTAACACCCCCCCCACCCCACCACTGTTGACTTTGTCCTCCTCTTTCTCTTTCAACAGCTTTTAATATTGACTTTAAAAACAAGGCATAAATGAGACTGTGTTGCCACTGCCAAAAACAATTCCACTGACTGTTTCTCCTACCCTTGGCTAGGGAGTGATAAGGTTTTCTTTCTTTTTTATCTACAAAAGTAAAACTGTTCCACACAAAATATGTTGGGTTGCTTTTCTAGCAGCTTTTTAACAAATTGGGTTTAAATTTGGGATCTCACTCTTGCTCAGGCTGGAGTGCAGTGGCACGATGACAGCTCACTGCAGCTTTGAACTCCTGGGCTCAGGCAGACCTTCTCCCTCAGCTTTCCGAGTAGCTGGGACTCCAGGCATGTGCCACCACACCTGGCTAATTTTTAAAAAATATTTTATAGAGATGAGATCTCACTATGTTGCCTAGGCTTGTCTCAAACTCCTAGGCCTAAGTAATCCTCCTCCTCGGCCTCCCAAAGTGCCAGGATTTCGGGTGTGAGCCACCGCACCTGGCTCTAACAGCTTCTAAGTGATCCAGACTCTCTCCTTACCTGTTCATCTTGTGTTGCAGCCTCATTATGTCTTACTTCATCGCCCTAGCTGGAGCACACAAGCGGGTGGTCGTCCAGCTCCGAGAGCAGCTGTCCCTGGTAAGGAAGCACAGGCTCAGAGGATCACGGCCAGAGACCCTTATCCAGGACACCATATGGAAAATGGTGCTTTTCCCAGGGAGGGAGTGGAACAACTGCAGGCTCCTTCCCCACCGCCTCCCTGAAACCTTCAACTCGGCCCCTTACAGCTTCATTCATTTACTGTCTCATCCATTCCTTCAACAAATGTATGGAGCACCTACTCTCTGCTTCGTACTGTGCTGGGGGCTAGGATACACTGGTGAACAAGAGAGACAAAACTGCTGAGTGGTAAAATAAGATAAACTCTGATCATCTTAACTGCCATGAAGGTGATAACAAGACAGCGTGATGAGTAGGTGCTCCTGTAGGTGGTGGCCACAGAAGTCCTCTTTGAGGTCCTAGTTAGGGATGAGAGGAATGAGCCAGGCGCTTCTGGAGGACAGGAGGGAGGGGGTGGTATGGCCAGAAGGTGGTGTGTGGTGGAAAGAGGCAAGATGACATTGTAATACCAGCCAGTCATGGTGTAGTCAGAGGCCTCTGGTAAGAAGCTTGGGTTTTATTCTGAGTGTGATGGGAAGCCACTGGAGGATTTTAAAAATCTTTTTGTAGAGACTAGGTCTTGATATGTTGCCTATGCTGTTCTCAAACTCCTGGACTCAAGTGATCCTCCCACGTGGGCCCCTCAAGTGCTTTCAGTGGGAGTCACCATGCCTGGCCTAATGAGCATTTAAAAAAAAAAATCAGCTGCCCTGTGCACAAGGGCCTGTGGAGGGGACACAAATGAAAGAGGCACACACCAGATCCGAGGCCATTACAGTAGTCCAGTGGTTAGAATTCTTAGCCCTGGGACTGGTACGTCATTGTGATATTTGTTTCCAAATATATTAAACTTGTTTCTTTCCTCAGGAAAGTCGTGACAAGCGCTACCTAATCCAGAAACTAACAGAAGCCCAAAGAGACGCGAGGAACCAACTGGACTGAGCATGATGATAGTGCTGCCTGTGGCTGCTAAGCTGACCCAGTGATTCTTGAGCCTGCAAAGTCCACCCTGGTTTTGGGTGGAGATTTTAAAATATATTTTTCTGAAATTGAGGTTTTTTCTCAATGTGAATCTGTATGTACAACTGTGTTTACCTAACCCAGCCCCTGTTTAGGACGTCAGTGACTTAGAAAAGCAGTCAAACCCAAGACTTTGCCTGTGGACCAGCAGGTCGGTGGTGACTACACCAAAAAACCGATTAAGCGGTTCAAGCTTTTACGTCAAGAATAGAAGAGGACTTTTTTTTTCTTCTTTTTTTTTTTGAGTAGGGGTCTCACTCTGTCACCCAGACTTGAGTGCAGTGTCAGAATCACAGCTCACTGCCTCTTAGGCTCAGGTGATCTCTCTGCCTTAGACTCCCAAGTAACTGGGACTTCAGGTTTGCGCCACCATTCCCAGCTACTTTTTTTTTTATTTTTTGTAGAGATAAGGTCTTGTCATGTTGCTTAGGCTGTCTTGAATGCCTGGCCTCATGCAACCCTCCTAACTCAGCCTCCCAAAGTACTGAGATTATAGGTGTGAGCCACCATGCCCAGCCCATTTTTTAAAAAAGCTTATTTGTGTTGTCTTTTAAAGTTAACTTTAGTAGTCATTTGCTTATGAGCCTGGGTTATTTCTCGTGAACCAGGGTCTAGGGATTTAGGCTGTTGAGTATTCCTGAAGAAGTAGAGACCCTCTTGAATGGCTCTGTTGACTTAAAGTAAAACCTGATTATTTTTTTAAATGAAGAGAAATCCTTGAATTATGATGCTTAGAATAGATGGTGAGAAGAAGAAGACGGTTATGTCATTTCAGCTACAGGGTAGTACCAGGAAAGAGAAATCTCATCCCTGCGATGTGAATAAATCTTGGAATGCCCTAGACCAAGACTCATGAGGAGGGAAACTGTGGAATGCAGCTTTGATTTCTTAGTTTCCTGGGCATTTTGCTGCCTTATTTATTACTCAGGGAAAAGCTATCCTTAGGGGACTAGTTAGCTGCAAACCTTCAGTTTCCATCTCGTTCTGAGACATGGCAGAGGTCTCTGTGCCTTCAAAATTAAGAGGCAGGCAAGTCTTGTCTCTCAGTCCGCCAAATACCATTTCACTTCCTGGCTTACACTGAGGTTTCCATTTCTGAAGGACACTTAGCCACTTCAGAGCCTGGCTGGAAAGGGCTTGGTTTTGTAGTTGAGCTGAGAGTTCATGTACATGAGTGTTCTGGGACATGGGTTGCAGCTCAGCCTGTTCATCGGACAAGCCTGTGAGTGTGCCCCAAATAAAATTGGAGGCTGTTTCTTAAATACATGTCTCCACATGTTTAAGGGCTATTGTTTGTTTTCCTGTCCATAAAATTTTAAATGCATGTGTCTTTATTTTACAGAACATGCAGAGTATCTTTTAAGATTTCCGTTAGGGCAAAAACCGTATGTAGTAAATACCTCATCATAAGCCTACTAAAAATCAATAGCTCTGAATCTTTTAATAGAAGCCTCAGTTATTGTGTAATTTATCAGTTTTCATTTTATTATCTGCAAAGTCTTTTTTCAAAGTCCCACAGTTTTGTTATGGGCCGCTTGAGCCTTCCTTCCATTGTTCTTTTTGCCTTTCACTGGCTCCACACCTTTCCTGGGGAGTAGGCTGGATCTCCCAGTTGGGTGCAGGCTTCAGAAAGCAGCTGTTTACTTCCCACCCCCACCCCAGCTCTCCATTATTCAAGCATGATTGACTCCTTGCACTGAGGAGCAAAGGTATCTTCTTGGCTTCTGCCACAACTGTCATTTTCATGCTCTTCCACAAAGATACTGTTAACTAGGATATTTTTGTACCTGTGAGATCGATGAGTTTTTCAATCTTTTCCCATCTTTTTAAGGCTTATGAGTTCTAAACCTAATAACTGGGATCATGGAATTTTGAGTAGCCAAAAGTCCATCCCAATCTCACTTAACAAATTCTAACTGTAAGCATTTCTGCCTAGTATTTATATAGATAGATAGATAGATAAATGTCCCTTCAATGTGCTTCTGAGGACATTCGGGTTTTCTGTTTGTGTATGTGTGCACTGTGTGTGTATGTGTTCAAACAATGAAAATATATTGCTGTTTTCTTTACCTATTATATAATAGTGAAATATGCTAATTAATATTTTTAGTTAAATGCGAATTTGCATACCTTTTACTTGAATTTTTTAATGTTTTGATAACTAGTAATTTCAGGTGATGTCTGTATAATTTTTAATGTGCAGCTTTGTCTATCAAATGTGCATAAAAACTACTGATTAAACAGTGTCTTGAGGGCTTTAAAATGTGATTACGTCTATTTGAAATCACAGGCTTCTTGTCAGCATTCAAGTGATCATGGAAAACTCTAATATTCTGTAAAGTTGCTCTTTGTCTTTTACATCAGAGAGAAGAAAGAAATGTTTAATGCGATCATTAGATGAGTGTTTTCAAAGCTCCTTGTCTACTCCTTGGCTCTGTTGAAGTGAAGGAGGGGTTGAAACCAAGGAGGGGTGTAAGTGCATTTTAAACTTAAAAGACATAAAATTATGTCAAGCATTCCCCTCCCACCCCCACAAAAAGAACCACTAATGATGTTTACTTTATTCTTCCCGCGAAGTAATCCACATTCAAGCAGATATATAAGTGATGTATGGGTGATGTATGAAATACATATTTCTGAGCTTCCCCTGTTTCCCTCAGTAACATCTTGAAGATCTTTCCATATAAGCAGCAACCTCATTCTTTTTAATGGCTACATATCATTCAGTGGTATCAGTGTATACTTTACAATCGTTCCCAGGCTAACGGATGCTTAGATTGTTTTTGCCCTCTCGCCCTCTACAACCCTAGAAACTGAGGTTTTGAAAGTCTCTGTAAGCATTTCTCTGTCTTGCTCCATTCTGCCTCAGGTCCCTGTTCTTCAGGTAGCCTTGCAGGTTGTTGCAGTCACAAAATATTCTCATTGCAGCAAAAAGAAGAATCCAGTTAGCCAACTTTTAAGTTGGAAAAGTAAATTCCAGCAGCTACAGATATGATTGCAGCTACTCACTTGGGCAAATAGCAGGGAAGAAAGGAATTCATTTTGCCAGGGTGGTACTGCAAGGTCTGATTCTTGGGAAGAAAGAATTTCTGAATGTATCTTCTTTTTTTTTTTTTTCCTTGAGTTGGAGTGTCACTCTGTTACCCAGGCTGGAGTGCAGTGGCATGCTCACGGCCACCACAGCTTCGACCTATTGGGTTCAGGCGATCCTTCTGCCTCAGTCTTCCAAGTAGCTGGAACTACAGGTGTGCACCACCACACCCGGTTAATTTTTTGATTTGTTGTGGAGACGAGGTCTCACCAGGCTGCCCAGGCTGGTCTCAAACCCCTGAGCTCAGACAATCTTCTCACCTCGGCTTCCCAAAGTGCTGGGATTACAGGCTTGAGCCATCACACATGGTATCTTTTTTATAATAGGGTATGGCTATACTAGTGAATTTCCTTTCCTATGCATGAGATGTGCTTGGGACATGGAATGGCTTACTACTTGCCTAATTATGTGTGATTTTTGTACAACTCTCTTCACTTCTCTGAAATAAAGTTCCCTTATCTTTAAAATGGAAAAATAATACATACATTCACTTTTATTTTGGGGGGGCGTTGAATTAGGAAGAAGCATGCTTTTAAAAAAAATTTGCTTTGCCATTATAAAAATACTTATCATAGGAAATATGGAGAACATCCAAAGCTACAGAGAAAAAAATTAAAATCACTCATAAGCACTATTATGGACATCCACTGCTCATTTTGACAAAACTCCTTTTAAGAAAGTACGAAGTTAGGGAAGAAGGATGGAAAGAAGGAAAGAAAAAACGTGGAATTTTCATTTCATTTTCACTTAATACAAGCATTTTTCATGTTATTTAAAGCTCTTTATAAATGTTCAAATGGACTACATAACACCATACAGATGGATCATAATTTTTTTATATTCCCTTGTTGCTTAACATTTTGTCTAGGCTTTTCCGATAATAAGTAATGGAACATCCAAAAATCTTTGTCTACAAGTGGAATTATGGCAAAGGTTTTAAACATTCTAAGGCTTTTGAGAGCCAGATTTACCCTCTTGGTAGCTTTACATGAAAATATTGCATCACCTTCACTAAGTATTAAGTATTTGGGTTCATCATAATTTTATATTAATATTAAGTAATTTAATTGAGTTTATTAAACGATTATTTGTGCATTATTAATTCACTATAGGTAAATTATAATAATTGATGCAATTTTAAATTCTATTACTCTACAGTGTAATTTATATCACGCTCTAGAGTGATATAAAAAACTAGAAACTTAAATTCAATTATTTTACAATAGTTTTGTGCCTCAAAATAAAACTTGAATAAAATATATAAATAACTCAAGGGTGTAAAATAGAAAGTGAAAGCCCTCATCTCACAATTGTTACCAATATTAAACGTTTTGTTTTATATTCTTCCTGACATACATCTTTGATTTTTTGGCCCTTATATACATTACTACTTGAAAAATTATTTCTGATGAGTAGATCCCTAGAAGTAAAACTGCATTAAATGGATATGCGCTTTAAAAAGTACGATACATATTGCAAAATTTCCCCTCCCCTCTCTCCCCCCAAACCAATTTGCACCACACGAGCAATAGTCAAATGGATACCAAAAATAAAACATGTTCTCTGTTTACAAATCTGAAAATAGAGAAAAGGACCAGAAAGGAATTTAAAGTCGGAAGCCCGTCACCCAGAGTTGACATTCTTGATCATGTGGTGAATTTAATTTCAGCATGTAATTTCTATTATTTTAAAGTGTATGTAGATATAAATAGAGAAAAATAGTTCCTCCATGTAGGTAAAGCAGAAAATACGATGGCTCTATCAATAAGTGATTTCCTCGAGTTTTCAAACTGCAATTTAGCATTCTCATCTCCTTGGCAACCCTAGGCATTTTTACCGCCTTCGGTCTTCCAAGTGATTGATAGTGACAGCATCCAATAGACTCTCCTCATTTGCCGTTTCTAACCAATAGAATGGAAAATTGGGCTAGGGGCGTTTCCACCGATGCCCGGGAGGGCGGTGTCTGCCGTACACACCTGTTGCGTCATCAATGTGCGCCAAGGGCCCACTTGGCCCGCCTCGCTCAACCGAGAGGCTGCCTTGTTCCAGCAATGAGTTTTGCCAGGGCGGCGGCGACTCCCTCCCTGGGGAGGCTGTACACAGATGCCCGGAGGCCCCTCTCAGGTAAAGGGGCACGCGCGGTCTCAGTCCCGTGCTGGGCTGTTGAGCCGGGAATTTGTGTATGAGAGTTAAGTCGAAGAGGTCACGGTGGAGACGTTTTCATTACGTCACAGGCCTGCGACGGAGCGCGACTGCCCGTCCTAAACCTAAGCCGCTGGGACGGGGCGGAGCCTGTAGTCCGCCGCGAGAGTGACAAGCGGAAAGCATGTGGGTTTCGGCAGTGACGCTTGGTCAAGGTGGCCGAGTTAGGGAGCGACGTAACTGCACACCTGTGCCGTGACGTCACCGCAAGCGTGGTCGGCGTTCCGGGTGAAGACAGTTGGCGACACTGAAAGTTCAGTGTCCCGGGAGTGCTTTGTCGTCTTTGCCAGGGCCCTGCCTGGCAGAGCGTAGCCCGACGTCCATACTTCTGGGCGCTTATTAGAGATGCAGATTTTTGGCCTGGCGCAGTGGTTCACGCCTGTAATCTTAGCACTTTGGGGCCCAGGACGGGGGCCTCGCTTGTGGCCAGGAGTTTGAGACCAAGTTGGGCAACACAGCGAAGACTATTTTAAAAAAGAAAGAAAGAAACGTATTTTCTTGGATCCCACGCCAGACCTGTTTGGTCGGTATCTGTATTTTAAAAAGACTTTCAGATTATTTGTATGCACTGTAAACTTTGAGAGCCATCAGTGTAGTGTAGGGAGCATCGAGCGTGGAGTAGAGAGACAGACAGACACATGGTTTTGGAATCTGGGTCCGTCTGCTTTCCCCTTTTCATCTGAGCTGTCTCAGAAAATTGTTGAGAGACCTCAAAGTTCAATCACTCGTGCACCACCTTCAGGATTTTTGCTTTGTGGCAATGCCAGCTGAACTTTTGATTACAAAGTGTGTTTTCTTGTGTAATTATGTCTCATTTTAAAATTAAATACTTTTGTGGAAACTAAATCCTTATGGTAAATGGAAAACTGTACCACCTGCCCCAAATGGATGAGTAATCTTTAAAAAAAAAAAAGTTATGACAATGTATTAGATGCTGTTGCCTACCAAGGTTTGAACCCAAGACCATCTATCTTTCTTTGTGATAAAAAAGGAGATTAGCAAGTGTTAGGAAGGGTCAGGATATACCAACTGTAAACGGAGATGTCTTCCTTGATGAAATCAAAAGGATTGGAAGAGAATTTAAAAGAGTAACTCTTATTACATGGGTGTTATTTAGTGAATATCCATAAGCCACTTAAAGCCTTCCCATATGCCATTTAAAATTTCCTAGGTAACGTCGTCAGTATGTTTCACATTTTGGAAAGCAAAGATATAAAATGATGCATTTGAAAGCCTCTAGCAATGAGCCTTAATTTCATTTTAAAGTGTGTAACAATGCAGGCAAAACTCAGAGGGTTGTTGAATATGAATTGTAATGCTTCTCTTGTTGAGCATTATAGAATAAGAATCATTCATGTTTGTAAAGTTACTTTGCTTCTATCTCGTTTTATCCTCATAGCCCAGAGAAGTTCTAATATTGTATGTTTTACCTTAAAAAGGAAATGGCCTGGTGATTACCAATTTTGTATGGTAATATAGATCATTTTTCCTTAATGTTGATTCTGATTTGTCCAGGATTTTGTGTTGGGAAGGACATACATTTTCTGACTTTAAGATCATGTCCTTTCTGTGGCCTATCCCATTGCTTTACAGAGCACTACAGAGATTATGAAAAGATAAAATGGCAAATATTATGATACACAATTCCCACCTCAAGTTTATTTATTGGGTGCCTGAATCTGAAGAGTGATGCGGTGATAGGGAACAGTGTGGTGTGCTTTGAATACACACATAATCCTACCCGTTACCCATCAGAAGTCAGCTGTGACCCATCAAAAGTCAGCTGTGTTTGCACTTGTCCTAAATATTCAGCCTCTTGCTGTTTCTCAGTAGTTTTTTTTAAAAAACAAGTATTGAGTTGTCTCTACCATTCTTTCTCATTAGCATGTTTTTGTGTGGTAGTAACAAGTGAAAGAACAAACAAAAATTATTTTTAGAAATAGAGCCAGCTCAATTTTCATTACAGGACCCCATCTTTCTAGAATGAGATCAGTCTGATGGATGCACTAGACTTGGACTTGGAGGCAGAATCTTGCAGCAGGCTACCTTGATTTTGTCCAGTGTCTCAAATTGTTCTCATAAATCACACCCACAGACCACAGTGCCCCACTGTCTGATGGCACAGTTGTGAGTGGTACATTCCACTAGGCAGTACTTGGACTCCATCTAGTTCTTGGTATCTTGTTCCCAGACTCCATCATGTTTCTTGAGTTAAATATGCTCAGTGAGATTGAGCAGGTCATGCAGAGAAGTGGACCAAAGCTGAGTCACGATGCTTCTGAACCCCTTATTCATGCTCCTTTGTTTAACCATTCTTAAATGCCACCTGGCATTCAAAATCCCACCAGGTAGAAAAATTCAAATGCAGAACCACCTCACATTTTTCCAACCTACCTCATCACCTTGAGTCCAAAGCACTCACACCTTTTTAATGAAGAACCATGGATATATCCAAGGTGAATTTTTTCCACACATTTTCTGGCCTAAGTGAACAGAAGTATTCATAAAAGACACAGTAATCACAGCATAAGAGCCCTGAAACACATTTCAAAGTGATACCAGCTAACATTCAAACAACGATCTCTGGGTTTCTATTTCCATATCTGCAAAATGAGATGAATATGCATTACACACCTAAGTATACTACAAAACCCTCACAGGAAAATTTTTTTTTCAGATCTCATAAAGATCAGAGAATATAATTAAGATATTACAATGAGAAAAAAATATTTAAACTGAAATCTAATCTGTCCTGAAGAATTTATATCTGGAAGATGAGAGGAGTTCAGTTGAATTGATTTTGGATCATAGAGAGATGAAACCTAAGCTCTAAGGCTTGAGTCTCAAAATCATATCCCCACGGGCATGGTGTTTTAAGAGAACTTATGTCTGTGGCTCTTGACCTTGACTATGGAGAAGGTTTGTGTAGAGGGCTTTTTAAAAATATCAGTGCAGTGGAGGAGATGTCCCTTTCTGGAGATAATGGAGTAAGACACCATGTTTTTGAAAACTTCTACTGTATCACCCAGGCTGGGAAGAAGCGGGCCAGGATGATGGGTGACCTGGAGAACATGCCCGTTTGGAAGTAGCTGTCATGCTAACTGCCCAGTGAGAAGACAGGCTCAGCGTTTCCAGGTCTTCATACACTTAAAGTGAAGCCAGAAACCCAGATCTTTAGGTAAAATCCTCTGGGTTCTAACACTGCAGGCTAAGCAGAATACATTTATGGGCACATCTGCCCCATGGGAGCTCATTTGTGACCTTTGTCCTAAAGTGCCCCTTTCTTCTGTCTGTAAGAGCTCTCCATTTTATCTGACAGTAATGAAGAATAAACACTTGCATTTCAGCTTATGGAAGAAGAATCAGTGTCAGACTTTGCAGTTCAAGAATGACTTCAGATAATATCAATTGGGCAGCTGTGGATCGAATAATCCGAGTGGATCATGCAGGTGAATATGGAGCTGACCGCATCTACGCAGGGCAGATGGCTGTTCTGGGTCGGACAAGTGTTGGACCGGTCATTCAGGTGAATGCTGCTTTATCCCTCTCAGCCTGGTCTACCGAATGGGTGGATCCAAGGCCTTCAAGTAATGAACCACAGTGGGTCATGCATTCATTCCCAAGGGAGGTACTGTTTTCTCCAAGAGAGTAACAGCTGGTTCTCACAGACTGGGAGTGGGGGAGCAAAAAGCATGTTATCCTATTTACATAGAAAGCACAGATAGACGTCTTGCACTTGGACAGGTACACAGTATCTCTGTGATATTGAACTTCATGGAAGGGCAGGCAATCAGGAGAAGAAGGTTAAGAATCACTTTGTTAGATGAAGGTACCCTGTGCTGAGAGGTGGTAGTCCCACCCTGTGGAGTGCCAGCGGAGATACTGAATACCGAGAGGCACACAGGAGGGCCTGGACTTTGTGGTCACAAGGACCTGGGTTCATATCCTGGCTGTCTCCACCTCCCACCTGTGTGACCTTGGGGAATCACATGGCCTCTCCGGGTCCCCATTTCCATATCTACAAAATGGTCTTATCATGGCCTGGGTTAGGATAAGGCCCAAATGGGCTGGTGTAGAGCAACTGTTGTGTAATGGGTAAGTTAGTACGAGTTTAGTCGCCTGCTCTGAGTCTTAGGGCAAGTTACTTACATTCTTCTCTGTACCTTACATTCTTCATCTATATCCTGGAGATGATAATAGTTTATATCCACAGGGTACACTATTGAGTGAGTCGCCTGTGTAAAGCCATTGGACAGCACCATTCTTCCTTTTTCCTTTGATGTAAATGATACTAATTTTCTGTCAGTCTTGAAAGAAGTCACATGGTCACTAACATTCTGCCCTTCTGATTTTGAAATGAGTTAATTGTCTCATTCCTTTGTGTCATTTAATGACCCTTGTCATTTAATAGGCCCATTGTGTGTCTGAGGGGCTTCTCCTGGAACCATTACCCTTGGCATGCTTATCTGGAGCTGAGATAACAGGCTATGCCTTGGCTTGTTGACACTCTTCTCTCCATGCCAGAGTGTCCCTGTAGTCTTGTTTTCATTGGTGTTTTGAGGGTAACGAAGGAGACAGCAATTCCTGCTGTTTTTTCCACTTTTGTTTTGTGTCCCATTATCCCATGGACAGCCATGTCACCTCCTCATTGCATAGCAGGAGGCCTCTGTGGAATGCTTGCATGTATGTACTTTTACGTTTCTTGCAGAAAATGTGGGATCAAGAAAAGGACCATTTGAAAAAGTTCAGCGAGTTGATGGTCACCTTCAGGGTCCGGCCGACAGTTCTGATGCCCCTCTGGAATGTGCTGGGGTTTGCACTGGGTACGTGTCTGTGCAGAAGAGGTTATGCGAGCTTAGGGATCTGGGATGAGTAAATCGTTCAGGTACACTTTCACAGTTTTTGCTGTGTCCTCTTACGGAGTTTATTTCATTTCATATTTTTCTAAAGTTAAATTGACTACCTTTTTTTTTTACTTAAATTTATTTAAGATAGAATCTTAATATCAGTTCTTTTACAAATAGAAAGTGTAGTGAAAGTAAACACATCAGTGAGAAAAAGCTAGCATAATACAATTGTAGCAGATATTGTTCCCTGACAAAGATTCTAAGCCTAAATCTGTTCTCTCTTTCAGAAAGGGAGAAGAGTACATGGGTTAGCAGATCAAAGACATACTCACCCCAAATGCAGACTTTCTTATGGCCATAATCAGAAGGTTAAATGAGCACTGGAAAGAGAACTGCTTTCTTACTATATGATTCCAGGCTTTACACAGGGATCTGGTATCACTTAAAACATTGGTTCTCCACTGGGGCAAGTCTGCCCCCCAGAGGACATGTGGCAATATCTGACATTTTTGGTTGTCACACTTAGTTGGCACTACTGGCATTTGGTTGTCACACTTAGTTGGCACTACTGGCATCTAGTTGGTAGAGGTCAAAGACACTCTTAAATAAGTATCCTACAATGCGTGGGATAGCCCCCATCACAAACAGTGGCCCAGCCCCAAATGTCAATGGTGCTGAGGTCAAGAAACCCTGATCAGAAATTCTCTCTATTACCAGTGGTATTGCTCCCTTACTTTCCTCTCTGGGTTTAACAATTCCAGGGGCAGGGACTGCCTTGCTTGGGAAGAAAGGCGCAATGGCCTGCACGGTGGCAGTGGAAGAGAGCATAGCACATCACTACAACAACCAGATCAGGACACTGATGGAGGAGGACCCTGACAAGTATAAGGAGCTTCTCCAGGTATTTGGCTGTACTCTAGATGGGGGCTGCTCCAGGCCAGGAGAGCAGAAACGTACCTGGGTAAGGAGAAAAGATTTAAGAAAATGTTAGGGGTGAAGGGCTAAGGTATCTAGGTCCGCACCTCAGTTTGAAGGAGGCATCAAGATGCAAAGCCACCTGCCTGGTCACACGGCTCAGGCAGAGCTGGGACTAGAGCCCTTATCTCCATGAACCTTGTCCCTGGCTGTGTTCTCTCCACTTCCTTATCGTTGGTAGATTCTGAGCAAATGCTATGAGTGTGAACCCTGTGGATTAAATAAATGAACTAATAGATATTCTCAGATAATTTTCCACGGCAAATAAGGGAACTGTTTAATTTTTTAAAGTCTAAATTGGAGGCCGGCAAACTATGGCCTGTGGCCAACTGCTGGTTTCTGTAAATAAGGTTTTATTGGAACAGCCATGCCCATGTGTTTGCATATCTACAGCTCTTTTCTCAGCTGCAGTGACAGAGTTGAAGAGCTGGGACAGAGACTGTACAGCCTGCAAAGCTTAAAGTATTTGCAGGAAAAGCTGGCCTACCCCTCTTAGACTAGAATATGAGACTTTAGCCT
Source organism: Carlito syrichta (assembly GCF_000164805.1). Classification (NCBI taxonomy): domain Eukaryota; kingdom Metazoa; phylum Chordata; class Mammalia; order Primates; family Tarsiidae; genus Carlito; species Carlito syrichta. Next base: position 50,016 of record NW_007062848.1, read on the forward strand.
CCAAAATAAGATGGAAGATCAGGAGAGTTGGAATGCTGACTTGCTTTGATTTCTCTTGAACCAGGTGATAAAGAAATTTCGGGATGAAGAGCTTGAGCACCATGATATAGGCCTCGACCACGATGCAGAATTGGTAGGGACCCACTGCTACTTGTGCTTTGGGGCACCTTATTTGGAAGGGTGAGGGGGCAGGAGATTTCTGTTTCCAGAAAAATCAATTTAAACTAACAACCAAGGAGAAGAAAACCAGTGACATTGCTTTGACAGAAAGCAAGGAAATGCATTGCCTCAGTCGGGGAGTCTCACTTCTCCCTTCACCCCTTGCTCCTGTCCCCAAGAACTTATTTTCCCTTTCCTGGGAGAAACCGCTTGATTTCACTATTTTGGCAGTAGTAGAGGCATTCCAATTTTTTGAATTGCTTTTTTCCAAATAAAAATAAATTGTTCCTCTGATCTTATTTCGGTATTCCAATTTTTTGAATCACTTTTTTCCAAATAAAAATAAATTTTTCCCCTGATCTTATTTCTTATCCAGAGAAGTCCAAACTCTTCCCTGCCAGCCCTGAATTTTACAACTAAAAATGAACATGTAACGGGTTCCTTTTGTTTTCTTGTTGTTTTTAACAGGCTCCAGCATATGCCATCCTGAAGAGTGTTATCCAAGCTGGGTGCAAAGCAGCAATATTTTTATCAGAAAGATATTAAAGTATGTTTATGTATCCCTGTCTTTAAAAGAGGATAGTAATTAAACAAGTGACATTTGCAGAGAAGGAAATGCAAAATTATCATGATGTGAATTTTGTTAATAAACTACAAAGGTTTTTTTTTTTTCATTACTAAAGCTCTCTGGTGTTGAGTTCTCTGTGTTGTCTTATCCCATAAGACTTACAGGCCACCAGCCTTATTAAAATTACAGCAAACAAAGCTGGTCCTTATTTGGTGTCAAAGTTCACTTTCCTAAAACATCAATGAATCACGAATAAAGTAACAGGAATCTTTAAAAGAAAAGAAAAAAAATTGAGTTTACTGGTCACGAAAGGTAATTTGATACATGAGGATATTTAAGAGTGGCCAAGCAAGACCACGAAGTCCATCACATAAGTCAAGGATTGTCCGTGATTCCGTTTTGAACTGTGGTGGTGTGGATGGAAGAGTGCCATGGTTGGAATGTTTGTGAACCTCCAACATGCATTTTTTGAAATCCTCACCCACAAAGTGATGGTGATGGAGGCTTTGGGAAGTGATAAGGTCATGGGAGGAGCCCTCTTGAATGGGGTCAGTGCCTTACGTTGCCCAGGCCCCAGAGAGATCCCTCACCCCTTCCACCACATGATGCTTCAAGGTGCCATCTATGAGGAAGCAGGCCCTCACCAGACACAATTGGCTGGCACCTGGATCTTGGACTTCTCAGCCCCAGAACTGAGAGCAAAAAATGTCCTTATAAACTGCCAGTCTATAGTGTGTTGTTATGGCAGTTTCCAGGGAGGGATGCTGCTTCCATCAAAGAATATACTAAGTTGCAGACTGTCTGTGAAGTTGAATTGTACTTATTTCCTCAGGGTCTGTCACCAAAATAATGAGCCAAAACTGATTTAAATGTTTATACTTTGATGAGATATTTTACAATTTGCTAATTTTCAAATAATTTATAAAAATTACCCTAGATCAGTGGCTCTCCTCTCCAGCTGCTCCTTAGAATGTCCTGTGGAGATTTAAAAGTTTTTTTCAGTTGTAGACCAAAAATTCTGACTTTATTAGGGTGAGGTTCAGGATCAAAATGGTTTCAAAAGCTCCCAGTGGTTCTGGTGTGAGTCGGGCCTGTGAACCCCTGAACTGGACTGTAAGCTGAGGAACCACCTCTCTCAGACATTTGCCTCCCACCAAGTGTCCAGCATCTATCTATTCACACCAGATGCCGCGGCAGGACTTGCCTCACAAGGTCTGACTGTGAAGGACAGTGGACACCAGGATGGTTTGGATTAATCCTCTACAGCTTCTCTTTTTCCTCAGCCAAGAGCAAATTTCGTTTTGTATGATTGAGTGATTATCTCCCAGTAATAGTTGTAAAAAATTAAATATGGGCAAGAAAAGGAGTAAAGATGGTTTTAGATGCCACACTCTTCTGCAGTGTAGTTCAGTATTGTTTACTAACAACTGAAAATTCTATCCAGTTGGCGCCGAGGTGTCTACACTATTTTATAAGTGTGCATTTTCTCTCTCTCCTATAGAAGAGCATGAGTTCCTGTACACAGTAGGTGCTCACTGAAAAGGAGGAAAATGAGAGGGAAGGAAGAAGGGAGGGAGGAAAGATGTTTTTAAAGCAGCTGCAAAACTGCTGCAAAAACAGCCCCCTTAGCTCTTCTTCCTCCTCGCAGATGTCTCCATGCCAGAGGGTCCTGGAGCACAGTTCTTGGACTTGTTCTAGTGTCCTGTGCTTTTCTTGGGTGTCTTGTTGTGGCTGATTCCTTCACATTTGTATCTCCCGCTCAGCCCTCTTATTTCCAAATATCCTACTGCCTACCTTAGATGTCGAAGAGACTTTTTTTCTTTTTGTTTATTTTAAATATGTGGGGTACTGTTCAGGGTTAGATATTCCAATGTTCATTATGCAGGTCCCTTGTTGATGAGGTGTGCCCCCTCCCCCCAGCAGTTTCCCACTCCTGCCAGAGGAGACTTTCCAAATCCACGTGTCCCAAGCAGGGTCCTCAGTTCCCCTCCTTCAAACCTGCTTCCCCATCACAGGGAGTGGCAGCTCCAGCCTTTGGGTGCTCAGACCGGAATCACTACATTCCCCATTGACTCGTGCCTCCAGCACACCTCCATCCCGTGACCAGGACATTCTATGGGCTCTACCAAAGTTTCTCTCTGCTCCACCTCTGCCATCAGGACCCAGCCACTCTCCTCTCTCACCTGAATGACTTCAGAAGCCTCCTGACCACTCTTCCTGCTTTACCCTGTCACCCCCAAATCAACCCAGCAATCAGAGTGGACCCATGAACCATAAGCTGGAGTGCATCACTGCGCAGCTCAGAGCTCCCCAGTGGCTTTTTCCAACTGACAACTGACCGTAAAAGTCCCTCAAATGGTTTGCAAGACTCCACATGACCTGGCCCTTGGATCCCTAACCCCCTTTCTAACTCTGCTCTAGCCACACCAGCCTCCTTGCCACCCCTCAGCAATGCCAGGCACACTTCTGCCAGGTGGTCTTTGTGATAGCTGCTCCATCTGCCTGGAATGCCGTCTCTCAGATGTCTGGGTGGTCAAATCCTTCACCAAATCCCAAGTTTTTACTCAAATATCGCCTTTCAAAGGAAGCCCACACTGAACACCTTTTCCAAAATTGAAAACCCTGCCCTGTACTACGCCTCCTCCCCTTGGTCTGCTCTGATTATTTTCCTCATAGCACTCACTACCTTTTAGTATATTATTTAATGTACTTGTTATGTTTCTCCCTGCCATACTGGAATGTAAGTTCTGAGGGCAAGGATCTTTTAGTTGCTGACACATAACAGATGCTCAATAAATAGTTGTTGATGGAATTGAATGAAGAAATAGGTCTCCTTTATTAGAAGTGGTTTCCAAATAACTAGTAATTTAGTCTTGTGTGCACCACAGCAAAATTAAATGAAAATTTACTGAAACGATATCATCAAGAAACCGAAGGAAGGCCATTCTCTGTGCTTCTTGCTGGTGATTTTAAAAATACAGACTGGTTGTCCACATGCAAATAAGTTTGAGCACCTGCTTCACAGTGCCAAAACTCTGAAACTGAGAAGAAAACATAAGGGTGAACTGTGTGATCTTGAATTAGGCAAGTTTCTTAGATATGACATCAAAAGCAGTAGCATAGAAGAAGAAAAAAGATAAATTGTCCTTCATCAAAAACTTGGGCTTGAAAAGACAATATCAAGAAAATGAAAAGACAACTCATAGAATGGGAGAAAATATTTGCAAATCATTTATCTGATAAAGGACTCGTATGTAAAATATATAAAGACAATATGCTCAACAATAAAAAAGACAGCCCCCAAAATAGGCCAGGGACCTGAATAGAGATTTCTCCAAAGAAGATATACAAGTAGCCTATAATAAGCATATTAAAAGGTGCTCAACATTAACCATCAGGGAAAAACCACAAGATACCACACCCACTAGGATGACTGTAATCAAAAATGTGGAAAACAAACCAAGCTGGGTGGCTCAGCCTGTAATCCCAGCACTTTGAGAGGCTGAGGTGAATGGATTGGCTGAGCCCACAGGTTTGAGACCAGCCTGGGCAACATGGTGAGACCTCGTCTCTACAATAAATAAAAAATTAGCCAGGCTTGGTAGCACACACCTATAGTTCCAGCTACTTGGAAGGCTGAGGTGGAAGGATTACCAGAGCCCAACAGGTCGATGCTGGGGTGGCCGAGAGTGTGCCACTGCACTCCAGTCTGGGAGATGGAGTGAGACTCCAACTCAAAAAAAAAATCCAGCTACTTGGAAGGCTGAGGCAGAAGGATCGTCGGAGCCCAGCAGGTCGAGGCTGCAGTGGCCGGGAGCGGCCACTGCACTCCAATCTGGGCGACAGTGAGACTCCC
>NW_007062848.1:54618-85804 GCF_000164805.1 Carlito syrichta
AAAAAAAAAAAACCAAGAAAAAAGAAAAATGTGGAAAACTATAAGGGTTGATGTGGAGGAATTGGAATCTTCATACACTGCATTTAGGAATGTAAAATGCAGAAAATAGTCTGGCAATTCATCAGTTAAACACAGTGACCTTATGACATAGCAACTTCTCTATTAGGTACATTTAAATACTTGTACATGAATGTCCATAGCAACATTATTCATAATAACCAAAAGCGGAAGCAACTCATGTGTTCATCAACTGATGAACAAAATGTGGCATATCCCTACAATGCAATATTATTCGGCCATTAAGAGGCATGAATACAAAAATTTTTTAAAAAAGGAATGAATAAAAAATGTAAAAATTAGCCAGGCATGGTGGCATGCATCTGTAGTCCCTGTACTGAAGTACTGGCACATCATATAACATGGATGAACCTTAAAGACATTATGCTTGGGGACAGAGTTTCAGTGTGGAAGGTGAAAACAGTTCAGGAGTCTGGGTACAGTGGCTCACACCTGTAATTCTAGCACTTTGGGAGGCCGAGGCAGGAGGATTGCTTGAGTCCAGGAGCTTGAGACCAGCCTAGGCAACATAATGAGACCTTGTCTCTACAAAAAAAATGAAAAACCTGGCCAGGTGTGGTGGCACATGCCCATAGCCCTAGCTATTCAGAAGGCTGAGGTGGGAGGATCGCCTGAGCCCAGGAGATTGAGGCTGTGGTGAGCCGTGATCATGCCACTGCACTCCAGCCGGGATGACAGAGTGAAACCCTGTATCAAAAAAAAAAAAAGGAAAAGAAAAAAAATAGTTCAGGAGATGGATGGTGAATGGTGGTGATGGTTGCACAACAATGTGAATGCACTTAATGTCAGTAAACTGTACTGTTAAAAAAGTAGATCACATGCTTTAGAATTGTGAATTTCATGGTATATGGACTATCTTAATCCATTTTGTGTTGCTATAACAAAATACCCAAGTCTGAGTAATTTATAAAGAAAAAGGGTTTAATTGGCTTATGATTCTGGTGGCTGAAAAGTTCAGGATCGAGCATCTGCATTTGATGAGGGCCTCGGGCTGCTTCCACTTATGCTGGACAGTAGAAGGGGAGTCGGTACGTGCAAAATCATGTGACAAAACAGTATGTAAAAGTGAAACTGAGGAAGCCAGACTCTTTAGTAACCAGCTGTCTTGGGGATTTAATTCATTCTTGAAAGAGGGAGAACTCACTCCCCCCTAACCCCAGCGGGAGGGTATTCAGCTATTCTTGAGAGGTCCTCTTGATCCAAACACCTCCCACTAGGCCCCACCTGCCTCTCAACACCACCCCATTGGGAATCTTATCCCTACATGCGGTGGGGACGAACCACATCCAAACGGTAGCACGGACCATACCAGAAAGAAAAAGACAGGCTCTATAGTAGCAAGCACATTTCTTTTTCTTTTTCTTTCTTTTTTTTTAAGAAGGAAATGTTTATTTAAAAGTAAATTAGAGAGAGAAAGAGAAGGGAGAGAAAAGATTCACCTCCCCAGCATGCACATTTCAATCCAGGCTGTTAAATGAGAAAACTATTTATAATGCCCCATCCTCCAAGTCAGCAGGGCATGTAGAAGTCTTGATCTTCTGAGTCTCTGGTGCTGTTTCTTACCCTTCCATATTCAAGTCCTACAAAGGCACGCTGTACAGTACTTATTAAAAGCCCAGGTTGTTTGTTTAGCCTCCCATTCGTAATTGATGGCTGATGTTTTATGCTTCTGAGAGCTTCCAGAACAAGGCCAGAGAGGTTTTCTGAATCCCGCTTAGATTGTTTTTAATTCCATTACAGCTTGTCCTCATGTATTAACAAGGTAATCTTGTCTTTCCCTTACTTTCCTGATCTGACCTTTCGGGGGAAATGTGATTTTAAAATTGGATACTATCCAAAGATGATGCCAGAATGACAAAGGATGCTATTCTTATAAGCAGTGTAGTTCCAAAGAAGTGACTGAACTATAGTTCTTTACATACTCAAGTGTGGTTCATAGACCAACAGCAGTGGCCTCACATGGGAGCATGTTAGAAATGCAGAACTGTGTGATCCTCTCCAGACTTAATAAGAATTTTCATTTTGGCAAGATGTGGTGGTTTTAAAGTATGTCTACAAATGCCTTGATACTCCTCTGTTTGATAGAGCTTAATTCCCCCTGTCTTGAGCGTGGGCTGTACTCAGTGACTTGTTTCTAACACACAGAACATGGTAGAAATAATGGCATGTGACTCCCATGATTGGACCATAAAATACTCTAGGGTCACTCACACTGGGGAAGCCAGCCTTCGTATCGTGAGGGCACTCAGGCATTCAGTCAGGTGGAGAGGCTCTCATGGCCAAGAACTCAGGCCTCTTGCCAACATCCATGTGACTACACCACCTTGGAAGCGAATCCTTCAGCCTCAGTTGAGCCTCCGATGACTGCAGCCCCCAACATCCTCACTGCAGCCTCATGAGAGACCCTGAGCCGACATCACCACCCAGCAAAGTCACCCCTGAGTCCCTGACCCTCAGCAACTATGTTAAATAATAAGTGGGTCATTTGTTAAACAGCAAGAGATAACTAGTGGACAACACCTCCAGGTGATATGGAAATACATTAAAGCCTGAGGAGCATTGAACCAGATCATGAACATCCAAAGGCCGAGACTATCTTGGCCATTTCCATGTCTTCAGAGCATAGCACAGTGCCTGGCACTCAGTCTAAATTTCTATTGAACTAAATATAAGGTTAAATTGTCCTGTTTTTTTAAAAATTAAACTCTTTGTAATAAATAATACATGTATGCACATGGGAAAATATCCCAGCAGTGCTAAAAGGTATGTTTTACAGTGACAAGAAAATCTCTCTAGGTTGTTTGTTGATTAACAGCAAACTCTGTGACCACTTTCCTTACTTCATAATTGGCTAGCACCAACTTGCCACTAAGTGCATTTTTTCTTTTTTTTAACCTCCAAAAGTAAATACATGCCTCCAAATCAAATATAAACTGTATATAAGAAAAGAAAAAGCAAAAAGCTCTCCTTCCAAGCTTATCTCTAGAAGTAACCACTATTAATAATTCAATGTATATCTTTCCAGATGTTTTTTAGAAATCTTTTATCCACTGTAACTCCAGCACTTTGGGAGGCCAAGGCCAGTGGATTGCCTGAACCCATGGGTTCGAGACCAGCCTGGGTAACTTGGCGAGACCTCGTCTCTACAATAAATCAGCAAAAATTAGCCGGGCGTGGTAGCACGCACCTGTAGTTCTGGGTACTTGGAAGGCTGAGATGGAAGGATTGCTGGAGTCCAGCAGGCCGATGCTGGGGTAGCCGTGAGTGTGCCTCTACAGTCCAGCCTGGGCTACGGAGTGAGACTCCATCAGAAAGAAAGAAATAAAGAAAGAGAGAGAGAGAAGAAAGAAAGAAAGAAAGAAAGAAAGAAAGAAAGAAAGAAAGAAAGAAAGAAAGAGAGAGAGAAAGAGAGAAAGAAAGAGAGAAAAGAAAAGAAATCTTTTACCCATTCATGTACATGTTTGGGTTTGTATGGTTCCCCAAATGGAATATTATGCATTTTCTGCAATTTGCAGTTTTCGTTCAATGAGCCACATTGGCCATCTTTCCAAGTCAATCCAAAGAGCCTCACCTCAGTCCTTTAATGGGCTGCAATGTCCCACCTCAACCTCTGCCGACACTAACCTACCTCCTGCCCAGCCGAGCACTATTCTAAGGACGTCACTCCCTGAGCTCCCAACACCTCCAGGGGCAGGTGCTCTCACCTCCCGCTTTATGGAGGAGGAAGTTACCGAGGAGGAAGTGGAAGCGCAGGGCCCAGTGGGTGGTGGAGCCTCGGGGCCTGATCCCGCAGGCTGCGAACCTCACCCCTAAGCCCCTCCACCCCTCCATAGCTTCTTTTCACCTATGGTGGACGTCTGGGTTGCGTCTGACACAGACTTTGGGGAACCCCTAGTGCTCCAGCGGAGCATCTCTCAGAAGGAGGGACCATGGGAAGGGAGTGGTGGCTCAAGGTTTTTCACCTTTTTGGAGATCCCACACTTCTGAGAATCTGATTAAAACGGACCCTCGCCCCAGGACCTCCTTAGGATCCTCCCTAAGACCCTTTGGTCCAGGGGATTCGAGGACACGAGAGCACCACCTTTCCCAACTCAAGGAAACGAAGGAAACCCTTCAGAGTGGAGCGGAAGCGTCAAACCCGCGCCTTTTCGGCTCGGCCTGTGTCGTGCACCCTTCCCACGAGTGTGTACAGAGGCTGAACCGGCGCCCCTTGTCCCCGGCACTCGCTTCCTCCCACCCTGCCTCTGAAGCGGCAGCCTGCGGGGCTGACACTGATCACCAGGCCCTCTGATCCCCGGGGCTTTGGAATATGCGCTCCCGGGCGCGCCAAGGGCAAGGAGGGCCTCGGGGCCGCCTGTGTCCCCCAGAGGGCGCCCGCGCCCCACGCCCCGGGTCCGGGCGGGACGCGGCGAGTCCTGCCAGGCACTGCGGACGGTCGGCTGGACAACGCCTGGCGGGCGAGGCCGGGTAATTGCTAGTGTGCTCATCCTCTGGCCCCGACCGCCCTGCCCCCATCTCCGCTGCTGAACGGGAGCCGAATGTCGCGCGTGTGGGTACCTTGCCAGACGCGCAGGGCTCAGCCAGCTGCTCCAGGCGGCGCTGTCCACGTGAGTCGGGTGACCTTACCCGGGTGGATGCATTTTCAGAAAAGGGAGAGTGGGTCGCGCGCGGTGGCTCACGCCTGCAATCCCAGCACTTTGGAAGGCCGAGGCGGGAGGACTGCTGGAGGCCCAGAAGTTCAAGACCCGCCTGGGCAACATAGCGAAACTCCTCCCCTTCCCTCCTCCCTCCAAGAAAATAGAAAAGGGAGAGAGGAAAACGGAGTGGGAGGGGAGACTGGTCTGTCTAGGGATACTGCATGAAGAAACCAGTTTCAAGCTTCAAACATTTTATGACTATTTTTTGTTCATGCCACTCCCTGGGCATCTTGATCACACACCTTCCTCCCCATCCACATATTCAGCCCTTTCCTGGTAGAGGCGATTTGCCCTGATGTTTTGGTTGAAGCCATCCCAGACTCTCTCTCTCACACACACCCCCACCCCTTGGCTTCTTGCATTGGCTCTGCATTGGCTCGTTGGGTTGTCACTACCTGTCTTCCCACCATCTCTCCAACCTGAGCTTCTTAAAGTCAAGGGCTACCCCTGTACCTGGAGCTTAGCAGGCCCTCAGCTGATGTCTGATAAATTCATCTAATCTAAAGAATCACACGGACTCGAGGAATGTCACCAAATGGGTGAGACAAGAAATAATAGTGAGGACAAATGATCCTCCTGTTCTCATTCTGAACACACCTAGAAACTTCCGGATGAAAGTATGAAGTGGGGAAGGAGGGTCCTTCAGTCTTCTTGTCCATCTGCAACCAAATCCAGCATAACAGAGCCTGGCAGATATTCAACCCATAGCCAGGGCTCATCTTTTCCCCTGAAATGCTTTTTAGTTCTTTGCTGCAGTGTTTTGTTTTTTGTTTTTAGAATTTCTCTCCATGATATTCCCCCATCTTAGAAAAAATATGATTACATTTCCAAGGTTAGCTAGAATTGCTAAATGCTTAATCCTGCAGGTTTTAACTGGTCATGCATATCAGAACAACGTGTTGAGATTTTTTAAAGAATCTACAGACACTCTTGCTCTATATAAATGGGAGCAGAAGCTACAGGGTCGGGTTTATTTTTAACACTCACACAGGAGCTCTGACGTGCAGCCCTGGTGAAGAGGCAGTGGTTGAATCCACAAAAGCATTCGTTCAAATCTGAATGTTTCCCCTACTTTCGATCCCATTTGCCTGGGTTGATTCAGGATTTCCATTCCGTCTCACTTTTCCTGCACTGTTTTCTGCTAAAATATGACTTGTTGTTCACTGCTGTGACATCTGGAGATGTGGTCTAGACCACACTGTCTTCAGCCCGTGGAAACAATGGCAAACAGCCACACTCCTCATTCTCTGGGGGGAGGGGGAGCAGCCTTTGTGTGGGATTTCCCATGCCTAATTTCCAAGGGGCTTTAGCGCAACAGTAAAAGAAAACTATGGAGCTGACAGCTTTCGGGCTTACTTGCTAATACACTGTGTATGTGTGCGTGCTTAAATAAGACAACATGGGCATTGAAGGAATGATTATCTAAGTTATTCATTCGACTGCTAAGGGCATACATTATTCTAAGTGCAATGGAATAAAAGAATTTTAGAACATGAATCTCACACTCCTGCCTTATTATCATTTAGGGACACAAAACATGTCAGCTTTGCTTCTAATAGGAAAGTGTTAGCTCTGCCAAATCAAATATAAATTGACTCTATCATGTCCCTTTGATGAAGAATCCAGAGGTCACTTTCCTCAGGTATGGCTTGATCCAGAAGCTCAGACCAAACTTGGCCTCTCTCTCTCTATCTCTGTCTCTCTGACTCTGTCTCTCTGTCTCTTTCTCTGTCTCTCTCTCTCTGTCTGTCTCTCTCCCAGTCCCCCTGACCCATCCCGTGGCCCAGCAAAATGGCAATAGCACTCTCGTACACAATATCCGAACACTCCTTCCCCCACAGAAAGATGAGGATCTCCCCCTCTTCCATCTGCAGAAGAGAAGGAAAGCAGCTTTTCCGGCATCCGCAAGACACACCCCCTCCCACTTCCAGCCTCATCTTTCTCCAGTTAGGTTCCATTTCTGCCTCTGGACTGAATCACGGTGGTCTGAGGAACTGTGGTGCCCTCATTGGCCAGGCCTGGTCACATGGTTTCTCCTACAGCAGATGGACTGGGAACAACTCCGCCAAGCCATCTGGGCTGAGAGCAGGATGGGGTGGTTCCCACACAAGAGGACTGAGTCCCATCCCCAGGATAAGGGAGGATGGGTGTTGGGCAGATCAGAAGGCCTGATGGCCCCTGAGTCCAAGAGGTCATGTTGGAGTCAGGACTTGAGTGGATGTAAATTGGGCGGTGAGGTCAGGATGGATGGTGAGCCAGAATATGGAAAGCCGTGGGGAATTGACACAGCACTCTCCCTTGAGGTGGATGAATATCTGGGTGAGAGCTCTATGGTGACTGAGAGGCAGCCTACCATAATGGTCTACACCACCTGGTGATGGGGGAATCCTTGCTGTGCCACTTATCAGGTGTTACCTAACCTCTCTGTGCCTTAATTTCTTCACTTGTAAAATGAGAGCACCTGGGTTGCCATGGATGAACCTTGAAAACAATATGCTGGTCATAAAGGACCCACATGCTGCATGATCCCATTTAGAAAGAATGCCCAGAAGAGGCAAATCTTTAGAAATAGAAAGTGGATTAGATTGCCTAGGGCTGGGGGTGGGATGGGGAAATCAGGGAGGTGACGGCAAGGGTTGTGGGGTTTCTTTTCAGAGCAATGGAATGTTCTAAAATAGACTGTGGTGTGTGTTGCACAACTCTGTGAATATACTAAAAGCCATCGAGTCGTGTACCTTAAATTGGTGAGTGATGTGCTATGAATGATGTACTATGTGATTATATCTCAGTAAAAACTTTATTTGAACATTGATATGTTAAGTGCTTTGAACAGTGCCCGGTCCACCTTTCTGCTTGCTCCCCAGGCCTGCAGGTCACAGCAACTTCCTACATTTGTAGGTCTTTGGGGCTTCACCATCCCTCACAATTCTGAGCGTTCCCATCACTAAATTTCCTTCAATCATCCTCTTCTTTGGTCCCTTCATCCTTCCCTCACAATTCTGAGCGTTCCCATCACTAAATTTCCTTCAATCATCCTCTTCTTTGTGTGCCTTTCTTTCCTGCCAAGACCCTGATTGTGCAGAAATCAACTCTCCAAAAGAAGAGGAGATCTTCTTGACCAGTTGGAAAGGATTTTGATGGTTAATTTTATGTGTCCATTTGACTTGCCTACAGGGTGCCCAGATATTTGGTCAAACATTCTTTTGCATGTTTCTGTGAGTGTTTTTGGATGAGTTTAATATCTAAGTTGATACACTGCATAAACAAGATTGCCCTCCCTAATGTGTGTGGGCACCATCCAGTCAGCTGAAGGCCTGAATGCAATAAAAAGGCTTGGTGGGGGGGGGGGGAATTCCTTCTATCTGCTGGCCTGTCAGCTGGGACATCAGTTTTTTTCTGGCCTTTGAATTTTTCTTGGATCTCCAGCCTCTGGACTGAACTACACCATTGGCTCTTCTGGGTCTCCAACTTGTCAGATGCAGATTCTGGGACATTTCAGCTTCCATAATTACATAAGCAAATTCCTGATAATCAGTCTCTCTCTCTCTCTCTCTCCGTGTGTGTGTGTGTGTGTGTGTGTGTGTGTGTGTGTGTGTGCGCGTGTGTGCGTGTGCATGTGCATGTGCATGTGTATGTATGTACATCTTATTGGTTCTGTGGTTCTGTTTCCCTGGAGAGCCCTGGCTAATGCAGGACCTAAAGATGAGCGAGTAAGGAGTGTCAGGCTGAGTGACTAGGAAACTGACCAAAACATAGGACCGAAAACAGAAACATAAGGAAGTCAAGGGAAGTGACTGATGTCAGGGGAAGAAGGGTTTGTTCATTCTCAAACATTTATTGAGTATCTGCCCTGTGCTATATAGAGTTCCAGCCACTGGGGATCAAAAGATCCACCCAGTTGCCTGTTCTAGAGGCCAAAATTCATCCTTGACTCTTTCCTTTAGCTTCATCCTCAACATCAAATTAATCCTGAAATCTGAAATTTTACCTCCTCACATTGCTTTCAAATCTATTTCCTTGGCAGTTAGAGCAGGCAGAAGGATTATCCCCAACTCATTGAAATCACTGTCTCCCTCCCTTTCAGATCTTCACGTTTTGTAATGATCTCACTTATGGGTCGGGAGGACCAGGGAACTATTGGAGGCATTTGGAGATGTGAAATTAGGAAAAAGAAAGTTATCGGGATTGGTCAGTGTATAAGAGCATAAAATATTTTACACCTCTCCATATTACTGAAGGTGGTCTGCTGCAATGTTAAGTGTTTGTTGAGGGGTGAGTTAGTGTCCACAGAAAAATTATCTGCAATTTTTGTATAAAATGCCATTTGTCAACACAAGGTGTCAAGCAGAGGAAAGAAGGGAGGGGAGAGAAGGCATGGGTTTGAAGGTTTTTTATTCAATAAAACTTCCAAATAATCAGCTTTGCTCAAAGCTACTTAGGAATCAGTACTAAAGGCAGAGCCATTTTTACAAAGGCATCACTATTGTGGGTGACAGCTAAGGTTGAGAGTTCAGCCTCCGACTTTAGAAGCCTAAACTGTGCGCTTCTAAAGTTGGAGTTTAGGCTTCTAAGGTCGGAGCTGTCACCCACAAGTTTCCCCAACCCAGGAAATGGGAAACTTGAAAAAGTCAAGTCAAGAGAAGGGGCGGTTTGGACCGTTTCCACCTCCTTGGAATTCCATAAAGCACCATACTTATCCACTCGTTTCCATGGGAGCTCTGGAGACGTGATGAGGGGGATGAAGTTGAGGGTTGTCCATTCTTCATGGCTAGAATCCAATGACAGGAAGCCTCTGCAAAAGCACTGCCTCCAAACTAGCATATGTGGCCCACTGTAGGTACTTAATAAAGATCTGTTGAATGAATAAATCAATGTTAACAAAGATAATCTCTGCCCCCAGGAAGCTCACAGTTTAGGCTTCTGCTTTAGATGGGATAGATTTGAATAAATTACTTTAAGATCAAGAAGGCAATTAATAAAACATTTTGCATACATTGAACTAATGTCTTTAGAATAGATTTCTAGAGAGGAATAGAGTATCTAGCATCTAAAGCATATAGCAGGACGAGTGCTACAGTGTGGATCCTTGATCTCCCAGATCTCATATTGAAATGTGATCCCATGTTGCAGGTGGGTCTTACTGTTTCAATATGACAGTTCAATCATTCATTAACTCCAAAAGTTACCTATATTTGGAGATGGGCCATGTGTGTTTGGTGCTTGCAATCATGGGTGACCGGAGCCAAGCATGGGATGAAGGAAGGTTCTACAACTCTTAACTCATTCATCTTCATGAAAAGACTAGTTATCTTATTCTACTTGTGTTGCTACAAAGGACTAAGGGAGGCTGGGTGATTTATAAAGAAAATAGGTTTATTTGACTCACAGTTCTGCAGGCTGTACAAGAAGCATGGTGGCAATGACTGCTTCTGATGAGGTTTTTATTAGAAGGTCTTCAGAAAATTTCCACTTATGGTGGAAGGCAAAGGGGAGCTGGTGTGCAGATCACATGGCAAGGAAGGAAGCAAGAGAGACAGGGGAAGTCCCAGGCTCTTTTAAATAACTAGCTCTCTTGGGAACCAATAGTGAAAACTCACTCATTACCAGAAAGACAAAGCCATTCATGAGGGATCTGGCCCCATGATGCAATCACCTCTCTGGAGGCCCCACCTCCAACATTGGGGATCACATTTCAATATGAGATTTAGGGTCAAATAGCCAAAGTATAGCACTAGGCTTCTGCTATATGCCTTAGATGCTGGACACCCAATTCCCTTACAAGAAATCTATTTATTTATCTATTTATTTATTTAGAGTTGGAGTCTCACTCTGTTGTCCAGACTGGAGTGCAGTGGCACATTCATGGTCACTCCAGTGTTGACCTGCTGGGCTCTGGTGATCCTTCCGCCTCAGCCTTCCACGTAGCCAAAACTGCAGGCATGCACTACTATGCCCGGCTAAATTTTAAAAATCTTATTGTAGAGACAAGAGCTCACTGAGTTGCCTGAGCTGGTCTCAAACCCGCAGGCTCAAGCAATCCACTTGCCTCAGCCTTCCAAAGTGTGGGATTACAGGCTGAGCCCTGATCCTGACCTAGAAATCTATTCTAAAGATACAGTTCAACATTTGAAAACTGAGATGTGTACAAGATATTTGCTGCAGGATTACTAGCGATAACAAAAGATTATAAGCTACCTCAGCACGTATCAGGATGGGATCAGTTAAAAACACTTATGACTCTATACAAAAATCAACTCAAAATGGATCAAGGACCTAAACATAGAACTTCAAACTATAAGAATACTAGAATAAAATGTTGAAAACACCCTTCTGGACATCAGAGCGGGCAATGAATTCATGACGAAGTCCCCAAAAGTGAATGCTAGAAAAATTAAGATAGACAAGTGGGACCTAATCAAACTCAAATTTTTACACAGCAAAAGAGACCATCAAGAGAATAAAGAGAAAAATATTTGCAAATTATACATCTGACAGAGGTCTAACATCCAAGTTTTACAAGGAACTTAAATGAAATGAAAGGGAAAACAAAACAAAACATTAAAAAGTGGGAAAGGACATGAACAGACACTTCTTAAAAGGTGACATACAAGCAGCCAACAGACTCATGAAAAAATGCTCAGCCTCACTAATTATCAGAGAAATTATGATATTATGAATATGATAATTATGAAATTATCAAAACTACAATGAGATATCATCTGACTCTAGTAAAGATGGCTATCATTAACAAGTTAAAAAACAACAGGTGCTGGCATGGGTGCAGAGAAAAGGGAACATTTCTATACTGTTGGTGGGAGTGCAAACTAGTTCAACCTCTATGGAAAGCAGTGAGGTGATTTCTAAAAGAACTAAAAATTGACCTTCTATACAATCCAGCAATCCATCTTCAGGAAATATACTTGGAGGAACACAAATTGTTCTACAAAAAGACACCTGCACACGCATGTTTATTGCCATACTATTCACAGTAACCAAAACATGGAACCAATACTACTACCCATTGAAAGCAAACTGGATAAAGAAAATGTGGTACATATACATGATGGCATATTACACAGCCATAAAGAAGAAGAAAATCATGGCTTTCACAGCAACTTGGATGCAGTTGGAGACCATTGTACTAAGTGAACTATCACAGACACAAAAAACTGAATACTGCGTGTTCTCACTCATAAGTGGGCCCTGATCACTAGTCACATTGAAATATCTGTCTGCAAAACCTCTAATAGCCTGCTGAAATAGCTTGTTTGACATGAGTAAGTAACTCCATTTTGTAACAGATCTTCCATCTTAGCCTAGAGATCACCCGCTTATGTAACCTTCTTATAATCATACCACACATCCACGTTCCTGTGCCCCTCGATGACTGGAAACTCCCTAGTTGCATAAATTCTGTAACCATTTGTACCCCTTACTACCCCTTACTAATCATATAATTTGCTAAGGAACACCAATCAAACTGTACAGCTTATGTAATGTTTACATCTAAAAAAACCCACTACTCACTCTGTTCGCCGCCAAGAGTTATTTGGGACACTAGTCCACTCTCGGTCGCCGGTGTCAATAAAGGACTCATAATCTGACCTTCCCTGCATGTTGGCATTGTTTCTCGCAATCCAGCTATAACAACATTAGTACAAGGGAGGAATCAGCAGTTGGTGGGCACTGCCAGGGAAGAGGGGGAGGCACATGGCAACACAAAGTGTACCTGGTCCACTACCAGGGAGAATGAGGGCCACCCAGAAGCCCAAGCTTCACCTGCATGCAGCCTACTTATATAGTAAATCCTCACTTGTACTCCACAATGCTATATGATTTTTTAAAAATTATGATTTGAGCTGGGCACAGTGGCTCACTTTGGCTACTGCACCAAGAGGGCAAGGTGGCAAGGTGGCTCACATTGGGAGGCTGAGGAAGAAGGAATGCTTGAGCCCAGGAGTTCAAGATCAGTCTGGGCAACATAGTGATACTTCATCTCTACAACCAAAAAATTAACTGGGTGCGATGGTGTGCCTCTAAAGTCCCAGCTACTCAGGAGGCTGAGACAAACAGAACTCCTAACCCCAGAAGTCGAGGCTGTGGTGAGCTGTGATTATGCCAATGCACTCCAGCCTGGGCAACAACAGAATGAGACCCTGACTCAAAAATAAAACCTATGATTCGGCCATACCAGAGACTGCTCTACAACTGTTAAGAAGAAGTGGCTCTGTTTGTCGTACTATGGAAACAACTCCAAGAAATACAGCAATAGGGAAAAACTAAGGTGCAGAACAGTGTGTATAATATAGCTCAAATCCTGGCTCCATCCCTCCACTAACCTGATGATCTAAGTTCTACATCTCTAAGTTAGGCATCAGTAAACTATGGCCCAGGGACTAGGCTCAGCCAGCCTGTTTGTGTAAATAAAGTTTTATTGGAACATAGCTGCGTCCACTCATTTGCATGCTTTTCTGTTGTAGTAGTTGCCACAGAATCTTTTTGACCTGTTAAACCTAAAAGATTTACTCTCTTGACCCCTTTGCAGAAACATTTGATGACCCCGAACTAGGCCTTCCTCTCCTTACTTCTAAAATGGGTCTATAAAAGCATGACTTGCTTCACAGAGATTGTGAGGGATATGGGACACAATGAACATAAAACGACGTAGCATTTATAGTCAACTCTCAATGAATGTGGTCATTACTAGGATTTTCTTACTGGTCTTATTCTCCTTTTCTGCCAGTAAAAATTTTCCTATTAATAGCGATTTAACCAATATAAGTTTATTGCATATCCAAATCATTTGCTTTAGATATTAAAGAGTAGCTTCCAACTCTAGAAAATGTGTGTGTGATGGGGAGGGTGGCATTACCAGGTGTGGGAAGAGACTTCTTTTTTAGTTGGAGTCTCACTCTGCCACCCAGGCTGGAGTGCATTCATGGCCACTGAAACCTCAACCTGCTGGGTTCAGGTGATCCTTCCACCTTTGCCTTCCAAGTAACCGGAACTACAGGTATGCAACACCATGACTGGCTAATTTTTTGTTTGTCTGTTTTATTGTAGAGATGAGTTCTTGCCAAGTTGCCCAGGTTAGTCTCGAACCCCTGGACTCAGGCAATCCCTTCATCTCTGCCTCCCAAAGTGCTGGGATTACATGCCTGGTGGAATAGATGTTTTCATATGTTATTTTGCTTAGTCCTTATTATCCAGGGACCTAAAGATTGGAACAAAGGGATGAACAGTCAATAATACAAGTTAGTAAGTCACTGAGCTGGGATTCAAACTCAGCACTGCTTAACTCCAGAGTGCAATTTCTTTCCACTACAGAAGAGCTCAACTGTTGACCTGTGACCACTACAAGGCAAGTTCTTAGAACACTGCACACACCTGTATGGTTTGCCCAGGATGGTCCTGGTCTATGCCTGTTGTTCTGACTTAATTAACCAAGGTCACTTTCTCTCTCAAGAGTGCCTGCATTTGGACAATCACTTTTATGGCCCCCCCATCAATTTTATGGCCCCCCAATCAAATATCAGCTCAGTGAGGACTGAAATCTTTGTTTTGTGCACCAAGTGTTTCCAAGCATCTAGAACAGATCATGACACATAGCAGGTCATCAATTAGTGCTACAGTTTGAACATTTGTCCCCTCCAAAACTCATGTTGAAATTTAATCTTCAATGTGGCAGTACTGAGAGGATTGGGTTATGAAGGTTCAGCCCTCGTGAATGGATTATCCATCCATAGATTAATGGGTTATCATGGGAGGGGGGTTGGTGGCTTTATAAGAAGAGGAAGAGAAGCCTCAGCTAGCAGCCTCCCCTCCCACAGGATGCTCTGCACTGCCTTGGGACTCTGCAGAGAGTCCCCTCACCAGACGCAGTCCCTTGGTCGTGGACTTCTTAGTCTCCATAACTGCAAAAAAATAAATTCCTTTTCTTTATAAATTACCTAGTTTCAGGTATTCTGTGATAAGCAGCAGAAAACAGACTAAGACAATCAGTATTTGTTAAGTCAATGACTTGATTGACTTGTCTATAAACACACAGATATGTGTCAGCCACATCATGAGATGAGGATCATTATGTTAAGATAACTGAACAAACACACATGCCTGCTTTTTCTGACCCTTTACACAGTTACGACAAGCTGTGTCTAGTTTGGGTCTTGTGTTTTTACTTATGCAAAGCGAGCACTTGCTTCCCACTGGGTATGGTGCAGGCGAGGCAGCCCAAATGAATGATGAGGTGGGTTTTGTTCAAGGCCTCCTGAAGGATGCAGGTTTTTGGGGTGGTCCTTCATGCAGGGTCAGAAATGAAACACATCAAATCTAACCCTGGGTGGTTTTGCCGAAGAAAAGCGAGGTAGCTTATGAGCTCAGCACAGCCCTGACTGGAGGGCAGGTCTGATGATCCGTCCTTTCATGCACACAGTGTGTCATGGGCCACTTCCAGCCGCAGAAGAAAGGCTGACCTTTGGAGTGGGCTATAAAAAGACAGCCAAATTCACTCCTTTGCGCATGAAGCTCCCTCAACAAAGGAGGAAAAGCGAAAGGCCTCTGTGTTCAAGTGCAAGGTACACAAAGGCGATTCAGCAGCATTTTGTCAAGCTGATGGCAAGATCTGGGAGGGACAAACAAGGTGCTTAGGCTCGGGGCAGCCTGGGGTGGCCAGATGGGAAGCTGCCAGTAGGGCTGTCAGCACAGAGGGGAGTCTTGTTGGTGCCAATCCCACAGCACAGTCGGGGCCAGGGCCGGCAGTTCAGAATGATTGCTCAAGAGCTTCTGGAGCCAGGTGTCCCAGACATTTGGTGAGGTTAGCTTTCAAGGATTCAGAAATCACATCCATATTTGCGATTAATTCTAAAGGGAGGGTTAAAGGATGTAACTCCTCCAGTGAGAGTATTCAAAATTATGATGGGCTCGAACATTCCAAGGGATGAGAGGTGCTGACGGTCTCAGAGAAAGCCAAAGACCTATTCCCTCTCCCCATCCTTTTAAAAGTGGGGAAGCAGGGGTGGGGGGATCCAGGGTCAGCAAGGATGGTGAAAACCATGTGTTGTCAAAGATACCCTCAGACGAATTCCTTAAATTCCTCCAGAAAGTACAGTGTTATATGGTCTCCCAGGAACTCCATACACCTAGTTTATTTTTTTCCAGGCCCAGAACACATCACTGCGTTTCTTCAGTTGAGCTCTATAAGAAGTTGTTGTTTCTAGGGGCCATGTTGAGGAAAAATAGAAACCTCTAAACGTTACAAGGAGCAGATGGGAACTGGGATAGCATGAGGGGACAGCAGCAGATGTCAACTCCCTTCTCACATGTACCACAAGGCCTGTGCTAGTTGGATTCAATGGTAGATCAGCTGCTTGCAATGTAAACCTTGTGACACTCATATTCTCTTCTCTCTCTCTCTCTCTCTCTCTCTGTCCCTTCTCTACTCCTCCTGCTTTCTGTCATATGCTTATGGTTGAATTCACATACATTAAAAGTGTTTCTGATGTGACTCTACTGTATTCCAGACCTCAACAATAGCCATCCATTTCCGTACGCTTTATTTTCATTTCTCAGTATTTTCTTCTGACAGGTCTTAGAGATACAAACCACCAAGCTGGAAACATTTGTGATTATGTATCATTAGGTTTAGTGATAAGTCTTTTCTGTTTGACCCTAATGGGAAAGATGCAAATGGTAGTGATTTGAGCACCCATGAAGAGATCCAGACAACACCCAAAAAAGTGACCAATATATTCCATACCAGCACCTTTTGCAGATCAGAAGTTTCCAGCAGACCTGCTCACAACTAAATCGTATGTGACAACTTTCCTGGCATCTTCTCTGAAAATTCCTGAAGTCTTATTTCATCTCTGTTGAAGTCAAAAGCAGACACTTGTATGAACCCAGTGTCAGGGCTGTCTTCTTTACCAATCTGATCCTCACTGCCATCACTAGGTAAATCATTTATTTTAGTAGAGAGATCACCAAAGATAGGCCAGGAACTAAAGTAAAATGCAAGGAGAGAGTACTATTCAATTATGGAGGATAATTTTTGCTGCTATTCCAAGGATGGGCTTTGGGGCACTTTGGGAATCTGAGAAGATGTTCAGAAGTAAAGAAGTCCTCCTTTTCTTCACTTTCAGCCACTTAGAGCAGAGACTCAAACCTAATTCTAAATACAAAAAGCCTAACCTCAGGTGTGACTGGATACAGGAGCTCCAGTGAAGCCCATTTCTATTTCTAGCCTCTGTGGTCCTTTCCTCTCCAGCAAACCTTTTTCCTGCAGTTCCAGGATGCTTGTGACAGCATGTCTAGACTTAAACCAGGAACCTTGGTGGAAAAGGGCGCCTCATTCCCAATTATCCAGCGAAAGTCCCAAGTTTGACTCTGGAGAGAATTGAAAATGGCCTCCAGTTTTTTTGCAGCTCCTTTCACCATGAGGTGGAATTTATTACTTCAGTCCTTACATCTGGGCTGGATTTGTTTTGACCAGTAGAATGCAGTTAAAAACTGGCAGCATGTGAATTCCAAGCATAAGGCTAACATACTTTCCAGTCTTTTCTCTGCATCTCTTTGAGTGTTGGAATATCCTACTAGAGTATGAGAAATTATCTGGACAAGGGACCAGCCGACCCAGGTGTGTCCCCTAGGTCAGCCAGCCTGACAACTACCATGCTAGGCCATTCAGCCTCCAGTCAAGCCACCAACAGATCACACAGATCAGTTGAGCTGGCCTAAGCCAGAAGGACTGCCCTGACAACTCACACAACCATGAAAAATAGCAAATATTTGTTATTCAAGTCTTTACGTTTGGGTGTATTTGTTATGCAGCAAAAACTCACTGATATTTTCTAATTGGATCAACTTCCCACTCTGAATCACCCAGTGAACAGGAGGATGCTCTAACAATTGAACAGACCTAGGTCACATGTCTTCTCTTGGAGTTGGACACTGGAGCCAGAGACACCCAAATAAAATGTTCTGAGAGTTGTGGAGGTGTGAAGAAAAATCAGGGCACTGTCAGAAGACTCCATTCTCAGAAAGAATGCCAAAAAGGCCAAAACAGGAGACATCCACAAGACTGTTCTAACCCCATACTAGTAACTGATGGGAGCTTGAGTCTGTGGTCTGAATTCTAGTCCTCATTTGCAGAATAGACCCAAGGACAACACTGCCTCTTTGATGTGCGATTCAAAGAGTCATCATGATGTAGTGGTAAAGAAATTGGGTGGGAGTCAGGTGGACTTGAGTTTAATTTTTGATTCTATCTGACCTTATTTTAATGGACTCAGACACTTGTCAGAATCCCTCTGAATTTCAGTTTCCCCACCTATAAAATGGGTGATGGTATTAATACTGACCTTAAGCACTGGCTACTAGGATTTGCAACAATAGATAGAGAAGGTATAGTGTTGACATATAGCAAAGATTCTGGAACATGGAAAACTTTAGTGTGAGTTGAATTGCGACTGTGGATGCATCTAGGCGCCAAGAAATCAGATCTCAGTGAATGAGTGGCAGAATTTGCCACTGTGCCCACCTCCCAAGAGTGAAGGGGAATACTGCTTCTAAATGGTGGTGCAAGGCTTCCTTTCTGCCATGTTTCCATCCACTGCTGTGGAGTCTTTTTTCTTCCTCTTCCACCAGAGAGATGCAAATGCCAAGTAATTGGTTTTGGGGGTGTTGAAACACACAGGGTCCCCTTGGCTTTTGATAATGTAAAAGAATCACTATTTCCCTCCTTGAGGTGAAACTGATGGAGTGTGATTTGCACTCAAGGGGAAATTGGACAGATTGTGGTTTCATTCCCATTGACTGGGACACTATAGACACTGAATCACAGGATGTGTGGGGCTGGGCCAAAGTGCAGGGACATCTGTCTAACAATTCATGTATTGAGTAATGGCTTAGTGGCTTCTGGTTTCATAGTGAAGGCTTTTGTTTTCCCCTAACCTTTTAGATCTCGCGTGCCATTAAGATTAATTCAGCAAATATTTATTTATTGAGTGATTACTTGTGCACCGGGGAGATGTCAGAAAACAAAGCAGAAAAAAATCCCTGCCCACATTTTTTAGTGGTGGAAGATAATTTATTTGAGAGATTAACCTAGAATTTGCCAACTTTTAATTTTACTAAGTTAGGACTTAAGGAAAGAAATAAAACTACTTTAATTATTATTAGTATCGATTTATCCCTAGAAGAAAATGGTTGTTTTAACATCCAACAAAGTGGAAGTGCACACTTGTAGAGTAAGCTTTTAGTGGCTTAAAACAATACACATGTATTATCTCATACAGTTTTTGTGGATTGGGAGTCTGGGAGCAACTTAACTGAGTGATTCTAGCTCAATATTTCTCATGAGGTTGCAGCCAAGATGTTAGCTGGGGCTGTATCATCTGAAGGCTCGACTGGGGCTGGAAGAAGCACTTCCAATGTAACTCACCAGACTCCTGCACATTAGTGCTGGTTGTTGATAGGAAGCCTCAATTCTTCACCTTCTGTGCCTCCCCACAGGGTTCCTTGAGTGCTCTTGTAATATGGCAGCTAGCTTCTCCCCAGAGCAAATTATCCAAAAAGGACAGATTTTTGAAATAACTTTATTGAAACAATCTCATATACAAAATGGAATTATTAGAATTCAGCTACCCAAGCAAAAATGTTTTGGGGTCAGGAGAGAACACTTTAGAGAGTGTGGGCAGTCTTGCTCATCCCTTCACTGGTATAAAGGGTTGATTTCCCCAATATTTTTTCTCTTTCTTTTTTACAGCAATGAAACACTTGCTCTATGGATAATGGACTCTATGATAATGACTATTTCCCAGCCTCCTCTGCTGGTCTGATGTTGTGAGCATCACACAATGCTGAGTGCTTAAAGGTATTATTCACACACTTGGCTCTTAAACTCAAATGAACTCCTTCACCAAATGCTCAGCCAAGCATTCTCTCTCAATATTATATTTAAGGATTTTTTTTTAAATATACAGAGAAATGTACAGAGAAATGGAAAGAATTGTGTACCATATACCCACAACATAGATTCCACCATGCATGTTTAACTTAACTGGCCTTATCTTATGCCTTTCCCTTTATGCATCCCTCACTCATCAATTCATCTTACTTTTGGATGTATATTTAAAAGCAGTTGCTGAGGTCAGTACACTTCACCCCTAAACCCTTCAGCATGCACACCACTCGCTAAAATCCAATATGTGTTTATTATTTTTTGAGATAAAATTTAGATATAGTGAAATGCACAAGTCTAAAGTGGACCATTCATTGAGGAGTTTTGACAAATGTATAATCCAAGCTCCTATGCTGATATGTCAAGGGTGATTTGAACTACATAGGATTTTTGCTAAGTGCTGACATTGAAATGCCCCTGACCTATAAGTTGGGAGACTCCACTATAAATTGAGCTTTATGAAAAATTCCCTTCATATGTCTTTGTTCCTCTAATGCCAAAATGTAGGGGGGGAAATAATCAGATAGGAGCCCAGGCATTTATTTTGGAAACTATTTACTTGAAGCAGTGTGTGGGGAGATGAAAGGTATCAGAGTAGAGGTGTGGTTCAGATCTGGCTGTCTGATCTCCAGCAAAATGTGTGTCTTGCCCATGCCTCCGTTTCCCCATCGGCAAAGTGGGGGTAAAGATTGAACCTACTTTATAAGGTTATTTTATATTATGAGGGCTGAAGGAGTTAAATCATGTGAAGTGCCTAATTAGAACACTAGCCTGCATCCTAGTAAACACTCAGGACAGCTGGACCTTATCACCTTTATGCTAACTGGTGACTGGGAAGTGGGGGCCTCATGTCTGACATGTTAACTTTGTAGACAGTGGCTTTTTGGACTCATTGGTTTTTATGTCCCACTCCCTTCTGAGTCTCTTTGGCCCTGTTGGCCTTTCAGCTAGAAATTTAGTGACTGTCAAAATTCTCACCATGACATCACCAGACAATGTCAGCGGGAAGTCGGCGTCCATAAAATGACTCCAACTAGAATTGGAGCAGGTGGGGGATTGTGTTCTTAGTCTTTAATTGTGTTTGGTTTATAGTGTAAATCTCATGGCCTTGAATTTAATATCGCATCATTTTATTGGCACCAAATTGCATTACAGACTCATTAGCTCTGACAGTCCTTCACCCCTGCCAGACCAAAGCTTTCCTTCGACTGATGCTGGCTTCATTATTCATGACTCTTGTATAGACAGTGGCTTCTAAAAATGGAGACCAAGGAAGAGCAATTTCTAGCCAAAAGCTCTTTACCAATCCAGGGCTACTTTGCTGAACTTCTGAAATAAGATGAATTCATTCTTTTGTTTAGTGAGTCACTCAACAATGAGTAATTGCGAGTATATAAGACAGACATGGTCCCTACTCTTGAAACAACTTACAATATACTTGAAAAAGCATTTAATTAATAACTCCACAAAAAAATTAATCACAATTAGTATGAGACTGATGCAACAGCAGCTCATGCAATAGATATTGTTGGTTGCTTTTTATGCAAAGGCTGATGAGTGTCCCCAACTTTTATTTTCTCTTTTTTACAGTAATAAAACCCTTATTTTTAGCAAGATACATGACATCTAGAACTATATTTCCCAGTTTCTTTTGCTGTTACATGTGATCACGAGTCTAGGTAATGGGATTTCTGCAAAAGATTTCCTTGCTCTGAAATAGAGACCCAAGAAAAAGACAGTCACTTCTGTAAAGTAAAGGTGCCAGGTCTCCCTTCTGATGGATGTTACTATGTCTGGATGCAATGCCTGGATTTGTGGCAGCCATTTTGTAACCAGGAGGAGAACTCATCTGTAGATGACAGAGCAGAAAGATGGAAGGAACCTGATGCCATGGCTGAATCATTTAATCAAGCAAGTCTGGAGCCACTCCAATTCCAGACATCCTGTCATGTAAGGCTGTAACACATTCTTGCTGTTTAAATGAGATGAGTCAGGGTCTTCTGCTACTTGCGTTAAGAGCATCCTAACCAAACAGCATGGAACACGAAGTCCATCAGGACCTGCCTTGAGACCGGCTTGGCAGTCCCCTCGATCAACATTTCTCTCCACAGGCCCAAACTTCAGACCCAGTGAATTCCAAACCATGGTCTCCCATTTTTCCAAGATTCCATACATGAAGGGATTCTACCCAGGATGCCCTTCCCATCCCTTTTTATCTGGCAATTATCAATTCATCCTCCAAAATCATGCCTCCACCAGGAAGTCTTTGGTACCAGACCTCGTTTATGGGCCAGCCCAGACCCATCTGGCCCCCTCGGCATTCCCAGGCCTCAGTTATTTGCCTTGTTTCTTGACCAGAGCAGCCCCCATGAGGGCGCCCTCCATCCTCACAGCTGCAAAGAACTGGCTGCCACCACTCTGCCATGACCACGCACTTCCTTTGTGTGGGCTGACTGATAAGGAGAGACTGTCCACGTGTGCACAGAAGGGGCTGGGCTTGCAGGGACTGTGGCTTCCTCATCAGCCAATGGGAAGGGATGGCAGTGTCATGTGGGCATACTGTGACCAGTGAGGGACAGGAGCTGGAAAGAAACCATCAGTTACATTGTTTCCTCTTTTCTCCGGGACTACTTAGAGATGAAGAGGCTTTGTACAGCGTGTTTTGGAGACAGAGGAACCAGTTACTTTCGCTACAAAGCTTCTTTGGGCTTGCACCCCTACACCCTAAGAAAATATTCACAGGCCAGCCATGCCCTTCGGTTCTGTTTTCAAGGGATCTGAGCTAAAGTGCCTCCCACCTCATGCCACCACCCACAACACATCTGACTGACAAGGAGGAGACAGAGCAGGATGATCTCAGAGCCCAGAGGGGATTGCTAAAAGGATCAGAGGGACTGGGCGTGGTAGCTCACATCTGTAATCCCAGCACACTGGGAGGCTGAGGCATGAGAATCACTTGAGCTCGAACTCACAGGAGTTCAAGACCAGCCTGGGCAACATGGCGAGACTTCGTCCCTACAAAAAAAAAAGTTAAAAATTAGTCAGGTGTGGTGATGTGCACTTGTAGTCCCAGCTGCTCGGGAGGCTAAGGCAGAAGGATTGCCTGAGCCCAGGAGGCTGAAGCTGCAGTGAGTTGTGATCGTACCATTGCACTCCAGTCTGGCCAACAGAGAAAGACCCTGATTCAAAAAATAAAAAAGGGTAGGGCTCGGGGGCTCAGCCTGTAATCTCAGCACTTGGTAGGCTGAGGCGAGTGGATTGCCTGAGCCTGTGGGTTTGAGACCCATCTGGGTAACTTGACAAGACCTTGTCTCTACAATAAAAATCAAAAATTAGCCGGGTATGGTAGTACACACCTGTAGTTCCGGCTACTTGGAAGGCTGAGGCAGAAGGATCGCCGGAGCCCAGCAGGTCGAGGCTGCGGTGGCCGGGAACGTGCCACTACACTCCAGCCTGGGTGACAGAATGAGACTCCGACAAAAAAAAAATAAAAATAAAAAAACAAAAAAAATCACAAGGAACCCAGGTTGCAGCTATTCACTCGAACCAGAAAGAGCAGGAAAGTTATTCGAGTCCCACAGCAGCTGTGGTGCCCCAAGTCACCCAGGAACACCCACCTTTCTTGGACCCAGAATCCTGCTCTCCTCACTCTGTCCTGCTGACCCTTGATCTGCCATGGTTTCTGTTGCCTCCCGGCCTTTTCCTCCTCCATACCCTCTGCTCATTTATGGCTTCTGCTTAATTTCAAATTCTGCATCTTCCTCTCTCCTGTGTCTCACTCATTCAGACTCCCCAAGAGAGGAGATCCCCTGGGTCACTTGGTTGCCATCCAGTATTGGGTAGCATTGTTGGGAGTCGTGTGCTGGGCTCCCTTGTTCCTGGCTGCCCTGGTCCAGTGACCTGAGCGTGCTTGGAAACATCTGCATCAACCTGACCTTGCCATGACATCCACAAGAGTGTGCCTGCTGGGCTTGTCTCTCTAAACAGGGATAGAACAGTGTAGGTGTTGCGAGTTGCCAGTGACATGAGTTGTGTGATGGTCCTGCATAATGGAACGAACAGGAAATTTAAAGCACAAACCAGCCACAGATTATTTATCACAGGCAGTCTGAGAATCACCGGGAAGGCTGCGGGAATGGACCCTGAGTGGAACTTCCAGAACTCCTAAGCTGCACAGCAGCACTGGGCCACCAAGGGAGTCATTGACTCTGTCCCCCATGGGTGCTGCCTGAGGAATCGGGGCCCTGCTCCAGCTGCAGGTTTCAGAACTGCCCCACCTCTGCCGCTAGCTGCACTAGCAACACAGGTATCTTGGGCCGCAACTGTCCCTGTGCTAGGGAATGTGGTACAGTGCTTTGCTTTCTAGCCCCTGCTACAGAGAAAAGCTCCCTGGAAGATAATTAGAATGATGGCCAGCAAAGGGAGTCACAGTGTCCACTAGAAAATTCTAGACTTCAAGCCTGTAATCCCACATTTTGGGAGGCTGAAATGAGAGGATTGCCTGAGCCCACGGGTTTGAGACCAGCCTGGGCATCATGGCGAGACCTCAACTCTACAATATGATAAAAAAAAAAAAATAGCTGGGCATGGTGGCACACACCTGTAGTTCAGGAAGGCTGAGGCAGAAGGATCACCTGAGGCAAGCAGGCCAAGACTGTGGTGGCCATAAGCATGCCACTGCACTCAGCCTAGGTGACAGTGAGGCTCCATGTCAAAAAAAAGAAGAAAATTCTAGACTTCTGTGACAGCAAGGCCTATACCCTGGTCCCTCAAATGGTCACATGCTTTTTGGTCACAAGCATTTGCACATTTTATTTCCATTACTTAGAGTGGTCTTCCTGAATTTCTGCTGGTCAAAATCCTGTTCATTCATTCATTCGTTCATCCAACAAACCACTTGCAAGTACCAGGCATGGTGCAGGTTACTGGGGCTACTGACATGGAGAGGGCAAAGTCCCTGACTTCTTGGGCCTCACCACTTGGTAAGGGAGATAGACACGGACATACATTAGCTGCCTTCCCGGAACACTCCTTTCTGTCCTACACACCCTTTACAGTGCCAAAGGGAGTGAAGCACAGGGATTAAGAGCCCAACTCTGCAGTTAGACCTACTAGCTGTGTGACTTTGAATACGTTACTTAACCGCTCTCAGCCTCACTTTTCCCATCTATGAGACGGCCAGGACAGCAGCATCTGCCTCCTGGGGCTTGTTCGGAACATTCCAGAAGACACTGCACAGGAAAGCCCTCATCTAGGAGGCACGTGACAAGTACGTCAAAGGGGCCATCACTTCCTGTCCTGGGCAATGTGACATCCCCTCCCTGTAAGCCTTCCCTGCTCCCCTGTGGGAAACAAGTCACTTCTTCCTTTCCTCTCATCAGTGTCCCTATTCTTCTTCCACAGGACACACCTCCAGGATATCAGAAACAGTGGGAGTGTGTGTGTGTGTGTGTGTGTGTGTGTGTGTGTGTGTGCGCGCGCGCGCGCGCGCGTGAGCATGTGTTTGTGTGAGTGTGTGTGTGCAAGTGTGTATTTGCTGAGCTATTAAAAAAAACTAGGAGTGGCCTTTGTCACATATTAAACATTAAAGGAAATTTTTAATGAAGTAATTGTCAAAAGTCTATTCGTCAAAAGCAACAGTACTCTTAATCTACCCCACCCCGCACACCCTTTTAGTCTATACACTCAGAGGCCTCAGTTTTCCTTCACATCCCTCTTGGCCTGCATGAGGTTAAAAACCCACAAACGTGAGTAATCAAGGAATACATGAATTTGCCTTTGCTCCGACACATGTCGATTTTCCAAGTGCAAAGTCCCAAGGCCTGTGCCTTGAGCCCTTTGGAGGAAATGAGCTATGGAAACTGATTTCAGGCAGGGAAAACAGGAACAGTAATGCATCATTTACTCAGTGCGGTAGGGTGAGTGGTGTCCCCCCCACAAAGATATGTCCATATCCTAACCCCTAGAACCTGTGAATGTGACCTTATTTGAGAAAAGGGTCTTTGCAGACATAATTCAATCAAGAGTCTTTAAGTTAAGAACCATTAAATTAAGGATCTCTGAATGAGATCATTGGGATTACCCAGGTGGGCCCTGAATCCAATGACCAGTGTCCCTATAAGAAACAGATAAAGGAGCTGGGAATGGTGGCTCACGCCTGCAATCCCAGCACTTTGGGAGGCTGTGGCAGAAGGACTGCTTGAGCCCAGGAGTTGAAAACCAGCCGGGGCAACATAACAAGACCCTGTCTCTACAAAAAATTTTTTAAAAGTTAGCTGGGTGTGGTGGTACATGCCTGTATTTCTAGTTACTTGGGAGATTGAGGCAGAAGAGTTGCCTGAACCTAGGAAGTCGAGGATGCAGTGGACCATGATCATGCCACTGCACTCTACCCTAGGTGACAGACTCAAAAAAAGGAAAAGAGACAGAAAAGGAGAAGACCCAGACAAAGAGGAGAAGGTCACATGAAGACATAGGCAGAGATGGGAGGGATGTGTGTGTGATGCAGTCACAAATCAGGGAGTGCCGGGGCCACCAGAAGCTGGAAGAGGCAAGAACTCGATTCTCCCCCAGAGCCTTGGAAAGGAACACAACCCTGCAGACACCTTGATCTCCGATGTCCACTCATGAGCACTGAAAGAACACATTTCTGTTGCTTTAAGCCACCTAGGTTGTGGCATATTGTTGCGGCACCCACAGGAAGTTAATGTCCTCAAGGTACATTGAGGGTGTCTATGCAACTCTCAAGCTGAGAGTGTTTTTTACAATTTTAAATGGCTGAAAAAGGTCAAAAGAAGCATATTTCACAACACAAGAAGATTTTATAAAATTCATATTTCAGTGCTAGTACATTTCATGGGAACAGCCCTGACCACTCATCTACATGTTGTCTCTAGCTGCAGTAGTGGGTTGAATTGTGTCCTTCAAAAAGATATGTTCTGGCTCAGCCTGTAATCCCAGCACTTTGGGAGGCCAAGGCAAGTGGATTGCCCGAGCCCGAGGGTTCAAGACCAGACTGGGCTACTTGGTGAGACTTCGTCTCTACAATAAATGAAAAATTAGTTGGGCATGGTAGCATGTGCCTGTAGTTCCGGCTACTTGAAGGCTGAGGCGGAAGGATCCCTGAGTCCAGCAGATTGATGCTGGGGTGGCTGTGAGCTTGCCACTGCACTCCAGCCTGGGTGACGGTGTGAGACTCCAACTAAAAAAAAAGATATGTTCCAGTTCTAACTCCTGGTATCTGTGCACGTAACCTTATTTGGATCCTTACAGGGGTCATCAAGCTAAGATGAAGTTGTGCTGGATTAGGGTGGGCCCTAGATTCAATGACTGGTGTCCTTATAAGAAAAAGGAGAGTCAGATTTGGACACAAAGATCCAGAGATACACACAGGGAAGAAGGTCATAATAAAGGAGATGGTAGAGATTGGAGTCACCACCTTAGCTGCCTCAAGGCAAGGAACACCAAGGATGGTCTGTACCCACCAGAAGCCGGGAAGAGGCAAGGAACAACTCTTCTGCAGGGCCTTCAGTGGGAATGTGGCCCTGCCAACAATGTGCATTTGCACGTCCAGCCTCCAGAACTGTGAAAGAGTGCATTTCTGTTTTAAACCACTCAGCTTGTAATATTTCATCATGGCAGTCCCAGGAAGGTAATACAATTGCTTTAGGGCTACAGTAGTAAACAGTTGAGTAGTTGTAGTAGAGATTTTTAGGACCCTTATTTTTAGTCTGGGGTTCATCATAATTATTATTTTTAGAGTTGGGGTCTCACTCTGTTTCCTAGGCTGGAGTGCAGTGGCACAGTCACATGTCACTGCAGCCTCAAACTCTTGGGCTCAGGCAATCTGCTTACCTTAGCCTCCTGTGTAGCTGGGACTACAGGTGTGTGCCACCATGCTCACTAATTTTCAGATTTTTTGTGGAGATGGGGTCTTGCTATGTTGCCCAGGCTAGTTTTGAACTCCTGAACTCCAGCAATCCTCCCGCCTCAGACTCCCAAAGTGCTGAGATTACAGGTGTGAGCCACCATGCCCAGCCCCTGTGACTTTTTATAAAAAGTGTTTGCCAGGCTGGGCACAATGGCTCATGCCTGTAATCCCAGCACTTTGGGAGGCTGAGGCAAGTGGATTGCCTGAGCCCAGGAGTTCGAGATTGCCCAGCCTGGGCAACATAGTGAGAACTTGTCTCTACAATAAAAAATAAAGATTAAATTAGCCAGGTGTGGTGGCACACAGCTGTAGTCCCAGCTAGTTGGAAGATTGAGACAGAAGGATCCCTTGAGCCCAAGTAGGTTGAGGCTGCCATAGCTGTGATTGTGCCACTGAACTCTGATTAAAAAAAAAAAGCATCTGCCAACTCTGACTTAGAGCATCACCCTGATTTGTATAGCTGGAGACAGCATACCACTATATCTGCCAGGTAAAAAAATAAGTTAGTATTACTCCCATTTTATAGATGGGGAGACTGATGCAAAGACAGATGAAAAGACATCCAAATGAGGTGGCCATCTGTCATTTCTTCATGCCAAGACATCCCATCCCTTTCCTTCCAGCCACAGCACCGTGACTTTTCTTAGGCGACACCCCTCCCCAACAGTGTCCACAGTTTGAATAGGGCTGACTCCACCTCTTGGTTCCAGGGTTGTGTACCCAATTGTATTAGTCATCTCAGGCCACCTTAAGAAATACCACAGACTTGGTAGCTTAAACAACAGACATTTATTTTCTAACATTTCTGGAGGCTAGGAAGTCCCAAACCAAGTTCTGGTAGGAATTGGCTTCTGGTGAGATCTCACTTTCTGGCTTGCTATGTCCTCACGTGGCCTTTCCTTGATGCAAGCCTGTGGAGAAAGAGACACCTCTTTCTCTTCTCCTTGTAAGGCCACCAATTCTATTGGACTAGGATTACTTTATGGTCTTAGTTGAGTCCTAATTACTGTCTAAAAGCCCTATCTCTACATTTAGTCACCTTGGGGGTTAGGCCTTCAACACGCAGATTTGGGAGGGATACACCCTAGAGAGTTGCTAATGCTAATCAGTGCATTCTCTTGCTTGGTCACTTTTAGCTACACCCAAGACTATCCCAATGCGTGGGCGTGGCACTTGCTGCAACTTTCAGGAAAGCAAGGCTCTTTTTCCCTCTGCACTGAGGATGATGAGAGACTACCGCCTCCGGGGCATATGGGGAGGACCCACCACCTATTTTTCTAAGTACAGCCTACATAGAAAAAAGCAGAGCTATTAGGTCAGACTGGGGGGTCTGTAATCTGGTGTCGCCTGAAAGATGAAAAGAATTGCACAAAAGTTAGATTGGAAAATACAGTTTATTTAGAAAGTAAATTGAGGAGAGAGAGAAAGAGGAGATTTACCTCCCCAAGGTAGGGGAGGCGGCCATAGCTCAGGGAACACATGGTCTGGTCAGAGCTTAACAAAAGCAAGAGCACCAGCTGCTTGAGGCTGAATGATTTTTAAACCCTCCCTTTGGTGTGTGTCGTTAAAGTGATTGGGTAGTGGTCTGTTTCACATCATCAGGAAGGAGCAGGTAAGCACAGGTGCTGACCTCAGGTGATGGATGGCAGGCAGATGGGTGGGCCAGTCACATGATTGTTGCCATGGTTGTGGGGTGTGTGTCAGGAAGGTCACAAAGGGTTGATTAGGTTAACTTAGTTTCTTATGGCTGGAGGCAAATACTTGAAATGGAAAAAGCTAATTAATATAAAACAAGCTGGGAAGGGGGTCGTAAAACAATTATCAATACCTACCCCCCAGAAACCAGTTTTGTTCTTGACTAGATGGAAAGCTAGGTAATTGGCTAAGAAAACATGACAAAGCTAAGCAATGTTAAAATGGCTGCTCTTTGGCTATATTGAATCCATTTTGGCCTTTTGTCCTTTCAAGTGCTAAGCAGTGGAGGAAGAACAAGTCTGTATAGCACTGCAACACCTATATCCAGCTGTACCTGAAATAAGCCCTCCTGAATTTCTCAGGTAACATGATACAATACATTCTATTTTTTCTTTCAGCCAGCTTGAGTTGTTTCTGTCCCTTGCAACACGAAGAATCTTGATTAATAGACTTTAATATTATAGCTAACAGTAATAGAGATAGTTTCTGAAAGCAAATCTGCTTAGCTCCCAGAGACCCAATCCAGGATTTCTTGAGAGTAACCCAGGAGCCATCTTTTCTGGGTCCTGGTTCCCAGATGGCAAGCTGGGTTCTGACACTTTTTAGTGCATTCACCCTTGCTCTCCTTAAACAGCAGTGGGAACAAGGAAAGTGAAATGCACGTGAATACATCAAGACAATTATTTAAATAAATCCAGATTATTTCAGGGAGTGCTCCCTGTTATGAAACAAAACAGGATCCCCAGGACTCGGCTTCCAATGACAATGGACCGAAAAAAATTCCAATCAGTCATGGAAGGGACATTCCTTGGTCTCCCTCCCTGGGAATCCTGCCTTCCCGGTTTCTCTGGGGCCAGATGCCTGGGTTCAAGGAACAGCTCTGCAAAGGCTGTATGACCTTGGGCAGGAGCTGACCCCGCCTGTGCCCTAGTCTCCTGCCCTGGGAAAATGGCAGTATCCATTTTACAGGATGAACGTGAGGAGCTGTGAACACGCACAACATGACCGGGATAGAGCTTGCATACGGCACGTCCTCTGTAACACTAGTATTATTATTTCCAAGGCAGGCTCCTCCCACCCAGATCTCTAACTAAATGTCACTCCTCAGTGATCCTCTGGCTCCCACAACCGCATCTTCTCACTCCTCATAAAATTTGGTATTTTACAGAGCATTTTCTCACTGTGGGATCATTCTTACTCTTTTTTTTTTTTTTTTGATTCTCATTTGTACAAGGCTGGAAGCTTCACGAGGGACAGACACCCTGTCCATCTTGTCAACTGTTATCTCCCCAGCACCATATCTCCAGCCTGGCACATAGTAGGTGCTCAACGAATATCGGTTTGAAGAAAGGACAGCAGCGGACTGACGGCAGGCGCCACCCCCATCGCAGGGCCTGCCACGCCATCACAGCCTGGGGATAGAGGGGGCTGGGTAGTCCGGCTGTGAGTACTGCTTTCCTCCTTTCAACTTCAACTTCCCGGTACAACTTCAGGGGCACAACTTCAGAGGCTCCCTGGACGAGGCCGCCACCCCGAATCGGGGCCTTTCCAGTGCAGCCTTCGGGAGGCAGGACGGGGGTGGCCCGCGGGAGGCCAGTTCCGAGCGCGTCCTGAAGTCCCTCCCGCCGCCCGGCGTCGCTTTAAGGCGGAGGCCCGGGAGGGGGCCGACCCCGCCCGCTCGCTCGCTCCACGCTCGCCTCCAGACTTCGGCATTTCCTCCCCGCTAGCTGGCGCGGCCTCGCCTCCCCTCGGAAGAGGAAGCTCCCGGGGTCCGAGTAACGGGAACAGGCGCGGAGGGGAGCGCCGGGAAAGCCGGGAGGCTGTCGGGGT
>NW_007062848.1:86199-137618 GCF_000164805.1 Carlito syrichta
CTGGGCACCGCCCTGGTGTGCCTCTACCTTGTCCTGCGGGAAAGCGGGGGCGCTCGGGCAGAGCCGCCCGACGGCGCGGACGGCGGCTTCTCGCTGCTCAAGGCGGCGGTGTTGCTGGCCCTCGGCTACGTCCTCCTGCGCTGCCGCCACGCTGTCCGGCAGCGCTTCCTGCCCGGAGCTTCTCGCCTAGGGGGTCACTCCGCCTTCTCCCGGAGACACTTACCAGAGCCGGGCCTCAGCATCCTGCTGGAGAGTTACTACGAGCACGAGGTGCGCCTGTCTCCGCACGTGCTGGGTCACAGCAAGGCGCACGTGAGCCGGATCGTGGGTGAACTGGTGCGGGCCGGCCGCGCCCGGGGGTCCCCAGGCCCCATCCCCGGGGGGGCGTTGGCCTTGGCCTTCCGCGGAGACTTCATCCAAGTGGGCAGCGCCTACGAGCAGCATAAGATCCGCCGGCCCGACGGCTTCGACGTGCTGGTGCCGCTGCGCCTCCCGCCGATGGTGGCGCTGGAGCCACGGAGCCTGGGTGCGGAGCCGGCGCTGGCCCCAGCCTTCCGGGCTTGCTTCGTGTGCGCCCTCAAGGCACCGCCCTCGCCATCTGGGGCCTCTGGGGGCCACTGGCTTCGGGACTGCAAACCCTTCGCTGATGGCTTCTGCGTGGATGTACACGGACGGCGCCACCTATCCGCGGCGCTGGTGCTGCGCTGGTTCCAGTCGCACCTGCAGCGCTCCCTGGCCACGGTGCGCTACAGCCTGGAGGGGCGCTGTCGGGTCACCCTGACTCCGGGCGGCCTGGAACAGTCCCCTACTTTACACATCCTGCCCTGCCGCACGGACTATGGCTGCTGCCGCCTTTCCATGGCCGTGCGCCTCATCCCCGCAGTCCATGTGGGAGATGGGGTCTTCCTTGTGGCACCGCCACCGCCACCCTTGCCTGGCGGGCCCCTGTCAGAGCTCCCGGGGGGCCTGCGCGCCGAGGCACTGTGGGGTGTGAACACAGCTCGCCAGGAGCAGAAGTTGCTGGGCTGGCTGCAGGAACGGGCCCCTCCAGGCGCCTGCTACCTCAAGTGCCTGCAGTTGCTGAAGGCTCTGCGCGACCTGGGTGCCCGTGGGCTGGACTCAGCGGCTGCCACCCAGTGGGGACGCATCCTGTCTTCATACGTGCTCAAGACAGCGCTGCTGGCGGTGCTGCTGCGCAAGGGGTCCCTTGCACAAAGCTGGGATGAGACGCACCTAAACGAGTGTTTAGAGGAGCTGGTGCAGTACCTTAGGGACTGCCTGCTGCGACGCCACACGCTCTTCCACTGTGTCCTGGGTCCCGGTGGGGCGGCCGCTGAGGTGGGCCCCCTGCCCAAGGTACTACGCGAAGCCGCCCCCGTTGACGTCCTGGCGGCTTTTGACCCGCAAGCGCGGGAACTCGCAGCAGCGCGGTTGCTGTCCACGTGGCGCAGGCTACCCCAGCTTCTGCGGTCCTACGGGGGTCCACGCTACCTTGCCAGGAGCCCCCCACCCCGGAGTCAGCACACCCAGGGGTTCCCTGAAGGGGAACCGTAAACCCTGACAGCACCCCCACCTGACCAAATTCTCCTAAAGCCTCTCCCACTGGGTGGGGATGGCAGGGAAGCCTGTTAAATCCAAGATTGCAGAAGCTGCTGGAAATCAGAGGATGCCACAGGCTTTGGTGGTTTAAATGTCACCCTTGGCTTCACAATCCAATATAATATAGTATCTTCACACCCACTAAAGTGCCTTGGGCAAGTTGTGGAAAGACACCCAATTGCAGCCTTCAAGAGTAGGTTCAAACGTTGGGCTGTGTGGAGTGAGTGTAGAAGTTTCTAGCTTTTAAACGAGTTCGTCAGAGAAAGCAAGAAAAGCTTTCTCTTGCTTTCTCTGCAGGGAAAAGCTTTAGCTGCAGGGAAAGTGCCTTCTGTCGGTTTTCAGACACAAATCTCTGCCCCAATTTTTTTTTAAACTAATATTTTCAGGCATAGCTACTTGCTGGGTACTAGGTTTCCGATTATCTTAAAAAAAAGAAAAAGAAAAGAAAGAAGAAGAAGAATCTATCAACAACTGGAACTCTGATTCTATTCTGGGGGTTAATGTTCTGAGGAACCTGATTTCCACTATTCAAATTTATTTTAATGTATTTTTAAATGGTGCAATCACAGATGTTTGACAGGATTGTCAAAAATTAAGTCACACGTGTGGCAATCAAGAGTTGGTTAGAGAAGCTTCCAGAGCAAATAGCACTTTATTTTGACCAGTTCGCTCATTTTATGATAATTGCTAGCACTGCGTGTTGTATCTGAAAGGCAGACCAGTTAACGTTTATTTCTAAGAAATGTGCAGCCTTGGGAAGCGGTCAGCATGCTTACTTAACATCCCTGCCAACCAAAGCTGGGATAGGTGCCCATCAATCAACACCGTTCATTGAGCACCTACTCCAGGCCAGGCATGGGGCAAAGTAGCAACAAAATATATATTCAGGACAACACTAGTGAGGGCATAAAGCATGTTGGTTCTGCAGAAAGATACGTTTTGGTCTTTGCCTGTAAAGGTAAAGAGCTTGCTGCCAGCGGGAGACAGAACCCTTTTTGTTTTGTTTTAAGACTTTAGGAAACTTTTGCAAAGAGATTTCTTTCTGAGCTAATAATGAAAAGGAAATACTTGCCGCAGTGCCTAGCATGTAGTTAGCACTTTCCATCAATGCTAGTGGGCAGAAGGCTTTTCTCTCCTTTGCCGTGGCAGCCTTATGTGGCCCCAAGGCACCAACTGCAAGGAGCTTTTGACTCAGCACAGGACTTGCAAACTGTGTCCCTTCTAGTTCAGTGTCTTAGGCTCTGTGCTTGAAGATCGGTTTCTCCCTGATCAGTGGATAGAAGAGACAAGTTAGGGAAGAGAAAGTGACACAGCCCTTGATGGCAGTCTGCTCTTTTTTCCCTTTGAGCATAAATATGACTGGATTGGGTGTATTCTGCAGCCAGGTGGAGCCCATTCTGTAATGTTTCCTTGTCCTTCCAAATTTCTAAGAGCCTTCAATCACAGTCTGAATTCAGAATGGTCCATCATCTGCTTGCCTGATTTGAAATGCAGTCGGTCCCAGTGTTATTATAATTTTTTTAAAAAATAAAGACATGTACTTCCTTAGACTCTTAAAGGTACAATCTGAGAGACAAAAATAGCTATGTGAATACGACCATTGTTTAAT
The DNA here is from genome assembly GCF_000164805.1 of Carlito syrichta. Classification (NCBI taxonomy): domain Eukaryota; kingdom Metazoa; phylum Chordata; class Mammalia; order Primates; family Tarsiidae; genus Carlito; species Carlito syrichta. The sequence continues at coordinate 89,408 of NW_007062848.1, forward strand.
TTCTGAGCTCTTCTGAGGGAACTCTATAAACCTTCTTTCTTTAGGGGACCCACTTGGCCGCTGTGGGAAATCGTTGTGAAGAGTGATTTACAGGGACTCCTTCTCCTGAGAGCTGCATTGGCTTCTCACATCCTTTGCAACCTTGGACTGAAAGAAAAACAACTGCAGATGTTGTGCTGTGTCTCTGAGGTTGTCTTGGGGACAGTGCCCCACAAAGGTCATTCCCAGCTTTTGAGGTCAGTGTTAGGTCATAAGGTACTGCATTGAGCAAAGGGATCAGTCTACCAGCTTCCTGCACAATAGAAGCTGCACAGTTTTTTTTTTTTAATTAGTTTTTAAAATAAATGCCAAGAGTAGATCTTTTATATATGCATATTATACATATATATATATATTTTTTTTTCCCATACTCAGCCATAACTTCTCCATCTCATTGTCTACTGGAGTGGGGACAGTGAGGGCGTTGGAGGAATCTTACAGAGCTTTAAAAAGTTGAATTTTCCAAATATCTCTAGCTGAGTCCTTTTTCATCTTAATAGTGTTTTAAAGTATAAGTCTGATAACATACCATTCTTGTAGTTTTGTTGTAGTTTTTATGTTAATTACCCAAAGCCTCATCCATTCTCAAGGTTTTTAAATTTTTATTTTTTTAAATTAATGGGACATTGTCTTTGTGAATTTTTAAAATATTAATGTTTTATTTAAATGCCATGCTGAGCAGCTGTTCTCTGTACATGGTAACCAAAACTTAGAGATTTCGATCAATTTTGATCAATGTTTAGTAAGCCAAAACATGTACTATGTACAAAGGAAATAGTGGGGCTCATCAGCCAGGTGTGATGGTGGCCCGAGGCACGTAAATGAAGCTCAGTTCTGTATTTTATTAGGGCTCTGTCATGTCCTTCATCTGAAATGTACACATTTTTGGTGTATGCTTGGTACTGAAGATTCACATACGCAAATATTCTCAAATGAGGAGGCTCAGCAGAAATGAGTTGTCCAGCCAGTGCCTGAAGAAAATGTCTTTGGGGAAGGTGAGTGAGTCATTTTGCAGAAGACACCCTTCAGTAACACCCCCTGGCCAGTCCCGGGAGCCTTCCTGGAATGCTCACGGGCTGAGCAGAAATGTTTTTTGCAAAATGAAACTGAAGCTGAAAGAAGGTAGAATTTGAGTGAACTAAAAGAAATGGGAAGAATTTGGGAAGAGGGACTTATGATGGAAATGAAAGGAAGAGATGGGAGGAGGGAGATGAAGTAAAAATCACATGAGGGGGCAAGAGGGGCTTGGGTTAAGAAACACATTTTTAGGTAAGTGCTATTTCCAACCAGGGGTGGCAAACTCAGCAACCTGCAGAAACAAGGTGGGGAAGTCAAAGGGAAGAGGTGGGCGGGTGGTGAGGGCTGCACCCACCTCTAAGGGGACAGCCATTACTTAGTTCCACGCAGAAGAAAGAGGGGCAGGGGTCGGAAATCGGGACTTTTTGGAAAAGTGAAAATTGCTTAAAGCAAATAATTTTAAAATGTCCAAAATGCCATGTGGGCCAAACAACATTTGGTTGAGGCTGGGGGCCACCAGTTTGCAACCCCTACCTTACTAGTCATCACCCCCGAGTATGCATAAGGTTCTATTTTTTTGTTATGGATATGGTGATGTTATATATAGCTGGAAGTGTGATCTTTCACATCATCTTTCTGTCTCAAAGCTAAGCTTTATTGTAGGAACAAACAAAAAAACTTAACACCGCCACAGATAACACTTAACTCACAATTCCCAGAAGGACCCTTGATCCTGGAGCTGGTCTTTGCAGGTCAGATCCCTAAATCAAACCACTTGGGGCCAGGTCTTGGCATTTCCTTCCTGGTGATTTGGGATAAACTTCTTGTCTGTGTTGGAGTCTGCAGGTGAGTAATCAGGAAGGATTGTGGAATAACTTGTTTTTTGTTTTTTTGTTTTTGAATTTTACTGTCATCTTAAAAATCAATTATTTTTTATTAGGGGTATCCTAGCCTGTGCCTTTACAGTGATGGTTGGTGGCTGTGAACACCAGCAAAACGGTGCTGGGTTTTGGGAGGCAAACTTCTTAGGCTGTACCCTTCCCCCTACCAAGAACACAGTTCTGATCACACTTCACTCTTGAATGTTTCTATCCCTTTTCAACCAAAATTGACATCCTAGCACTCTGAAGGAATTAACCTAAGTGCTTTCAAAGCGTCTCATCTAACCTCCTGGACTAAGTTGCTTTTTCTGTAACATGTCGCTTTTGACTTTAATGAAGACTTTGACATCTCTTCCCTACCTACTGGAGAAAGATTGTTACCTCTCTCTCCAGTGGTGGAGAAAATAAACCTTATTATTAACATTTCCAGGGTCCCTGATGAGGGAAGCAGGTTCAGCGTTATCATTGTGGTGGTGTTAGTTTTTTAAAATCACTTGTCATTTACACACAACTGTTGATTTTTTTATGCGTATGTAGCACATGATTGGAAGGGGATAAAGCAAGTACAAGTTGGGAGAGGGTGAAGAATATGTGACCTTGTATACAGAGAGAATAGACTAAAATGTGTAGTGAAATGATAGATACTATAATCTGGTTTCTGAAGTGTCCGATATTTAAGAATATTTTTAAGCAACTTTTGTTAAAAAAAAAGAAAAGTGCCTTGATTCCGTCACTTGACATAAAACATTCCTAATCTATTTTATTGTTGTTTTTAATGTGTCTTCTGACCCCCAAACTGTATATTAGGATGCAGTCTGGCAACTGCACTCAATTCATTTTGTTCCAATGGCAGAGACCAAAGAGTTAACCAGATATGATTCTGCTGCTGCAATTGTGTGATTAAAAGACAGATTAATCACATCAAATTTCCATGGCCCAAAAAAGGCAAGGCCTGCCATTCATTTTCTCTTTCAGGTTGGAATAAATTTGCACTTTGAATCATTTGGGTCATTTGGAGACCTTGTCCTTTTATAATTTGCTTTATTAATAAAGGAACTTGTAGAAACCTGTGGATGGATTGAATGACAGATTTGGGGAGGGCGGTCATCTTCTCAGAGTGCAGCCTGTGCCCATGCTGGCTCGGGGTTCTTTGCACAAGCCTCAACTGCTTTGGGAATCTGGGTGTAGAGGATCATTGTACAAAATTAGCTCCATATACAGGTGGGAAAAGATGCTAGTTCATAGCCCTGCGGGAGTGCACCCTGGGTTTCTGCCCTCGAGTCTTTTTCCTTTCCTTTTTTTTTTTTTTTTTTGAGTCTCACTATCGCCCAGGCTGGAGTGTGCTGGCACACTGAACCTGCTGGGCTCAGGCAATCCTTCCGCCTTAACCTTCCAAGTAGCTGGAAATACAGACATGTGCCACTATGCACCATTGATTTTTTATTTTTATTTATTGTAGACACGAGGTCTTGCCAAGTTGCCCAGGCTGGTCTTGAACCCTGAGCTCAGGTAATCCTCTTGCCTCGGCCTCCCAAAGTGATGGGATTACAGGCATGAGCCACCATGCCCGGCAAGCCTTTTTTCTTTCCTAGAACTTTCTGCCCCTACCTCTCCTCTCTGCCTCTTTCCCCTACCCTCACTCCCACACACACCCCCAAACACAATTCAAGTCTTGGCCTGTGGCTCAAGAGTTTTGTCCAGAAATCTCTTACACCCTCAGGCCTTCTGGAAATGGCAAACATTTGCTAATATGAAAAAGCACCAGGCTTAGCATGAGATGGAATCTTGGAGACTATGAGGGTGGTTCAAAGCCTCAGAGCCAGGTGGACCTTTCAGGGAAACCTGCAGCCACAGGCTAATGAAACAGTTGTGCAAGACACTCGCCCAGGGGAAAATTGGTGGTGTGTGTTTTGTTTAGTTTTCTCCAAGTAGTACTGTCCCGGGGCATTGAGGATACACACAGAAGTGGCCGAGACAGACCTGGCTTCCCTCTTAGGAACTCAAACAAAGAGGCAGGCAGCGGAAAAAGCCATTTCTACACATCCACAGTGTGGTGGGTGCTGGGTAGGGAAAGAGTTAGGAAAACACAGAACAGGACATCTCATGCAGTTTAGGGGTTTCAGGGAGGGCTGCTCGGAAGAAGTGATGTCTAAGTTGAGATCCAAATAGGCAGAAATTAGTAGAGTGAAGGGAGCTGGGCTGGAGAAGAATGTATTGAACACAGGTGAAAGGAACATACTAGTTTGTCTGGAAAGTGGGGATGGGCATGGGGAGGAGACTTCAATGGCAAAGGGTGAAGTGGGAGGTGTGGGAAGGCTAAGGACACCTGGGGTCTTGAAGCTGGAGTTTCTCAGGCTGGAGTATGCAAATCACCTGGAAGTCTTCTTAGAATGCAAGTTCTGAGGCCAGGTGTAGTGGCTCACGCCTCTAATGCCAGCACTTTGGGAGGCCGAGGCGGGAGGATTACTTGAGGCCAGGATTTCCAGAACAGCCTGAGCAACAAAGCACGACCCTGTCACCACCAAAAAACAAAAACAAAAAAACCCACAAGTTATGCTCCAGTAGGTCTGAGGCAGGACCTGAGATTCTGCTTTTCTAGCAAGCTCCCAGTGATGCCATGGGTCTGGGGTCTACATTTGGTTCAAGGGACATACACACACAGACACACGCACACAGCTGCAGACCATGCTGAGAGTTTAGATGGATCCCAAGGTCACTGGTGAAACACTTTAGGCAAGGAGTGGCAGGTCACATTTGAATTTGGCCCACTCTGGCTACAGTGTTTGAAATGGATTACACAGGGTTAGCAATCTACCACTTGAGTACTTATTCTTGTAAATAAAATGTTGTTGGTATCATTTAGTATTGTCTATCGCTGCTTTCATACTATGTGGGCAGAGTTGAATAATTTTGGCAGAGTTCAAATGGCCAGCAAAGCTGAAAATATTCACTCTCTGGCTCTTACTAGAAAAAGTTGGCCAAGCCCTGGAGCAAGACTGTAAGTAATTGCATGTTACAGGTGTCAAGGTGGAGACAGAGAGACAAGTTCAAAACAGAACAGTGGCATACTTTACTGCCAAGAACTGTCTTCAAAGCTTGCATCCTCCACCTTCTGTCTGTGTGTCTCTCTGCAAGTTACCTAATCTCTGAACTTCAGTTCCTTCATCTGTAAAATGGGATTAATACCCAGAGCTCAACCTTGCTCCTAGGAGTGATTGAGGGTTAAGTGAAACTTTGCATGCAAAGTGCTTTGCACAGATGAAGAGTCCAGGACAAGTCAGTGCAGAAGTAATTATGGGAATGGCATTTCATGTAGTCTGTGTCACCTGCCTCCCCTGCTTACTTTGCTCAAGCTCATTCTTTTATCCACTGCAGGGTTTGTTTCCCTGTTGCCCACCCCCAGTCATCTCTCTGCTACCAATTTCTGTTCATCTCTTTCTGTGGTACCCATGGCAGTCCCCACCATGTAAAGGCTTTGCTCTGGGGACTATGGTAGATGGCTACAAATGTCACTGATCTCCAGCCTTTCCTATACCTTTGCCTTTGCAAAGTAACTCTGCAGTCTCTCCCATCAAGAAGGGGAGACTTTTTGCCTAATCCTTGAATTTAAACTGGGTTTGTGACTAGTCAATAGAGAGTGGCAGAAGGGGCATAGCCTTGTCTGTTTCTTATTGTTCTCTTGGAAGGCAGCCACTACCATAACCTGCTGGAGGATGAGTGGTCACATGGCTCAATCAACCCTGTCTCCAGAGCTGCCAGCCAACTGTGAGACATGTGAGTGAGGCTGGTCCTAGACCAGCCTCCCTACCCGCTCCCCACACCCACAACTGGCCGGTCAACGGACTGATGGGAACCCTGGAGCGAGCGCAGCCAAAATCAGTCAAGCCTGGCCCAGATCAGCAGAACCATCCAGCTGCTCATAGACTCTGAGCAATTATAAATAGATACTTAGTGTTTTAAGCCCCTGAGTTAGTGATAGTTTATTGTTCAGCAAAAATTGATTGACCAGAATACTTAGGAAAATCTAGTAGACAAGGATTACCACTGGAATAAATATAGGCAGTCCTCAACTTTTGTACATGTGACTGTCAAACAGCCATTTTTATACAGGTATTTGACTGACACCCCAAACCACTTTCTCCACAGTGAATCCAGGTTTCCCTCATCAACTGTGAGGTGCTTGGTGCACCATGAAGTGGCTGAGTCCTGGCACTGTCGCCATCTCTGTGCAAAGTGTTTACACAGCTGTTTGAATATGTTCCTGCATTTGTCCTTACTTGTAAAGACAAATAGAAGCTGGGAAAATGAAAGCGCTGATTGGTGACAAGATGCCTTGGATCTCAAAGGCAATACAATGGAGACAATGATTGGGTGTGCCCAGCGTGGCTAAGCTGCAGCCTCAGGCATATGCACACTGGTGCTAAGCTGGTAGATGTGTGTCAATTGTAAAGGGAAAGAACAAGAATGAAGAGCAGATAGGACATTGTATCAATTAGGAATACACTTGGCCACAGTTTACAAAAATCTAACATACAGTGACAAAGAGGGGCTTATTTTTTTCATGCAACAGAGGCCTGGAGGTCAGGGAGAAATCAGGGACTAGACATCTTTTTTCTTGTCATGCTTGTTGTGTAGCAATTCCACAAGGGCTACTGCAGGTTCAGGCATTGTGGCTTTGTTTACAGAGAAGGGAGAAAAGAGAATGTATTAGGGGACTTGGTAGACTTCCTCTCACATCCCAAGGGCTAGAATGGTGTCACATAACCACTCTTAGCTGCAAAGGAAGCTTGGAAAGAGTCTGGTGCATAACATGTGGCAGCCCTGAGCAGGATATGAGAAAAGCATGGGTATTCGTGGCTAAAGAGTCTGCCACAGAACTACCAGAAACAGATAGCCAAAGATTGTGTCAAATAGGTGAGCAGTAATTAGGACTTAATCATTTCAGAATTATAGAATGTATTCTTGTCTAAGTCTTAGCATCTAGTAAATGCCCCATAAATGTTAGGATTGGAGTTCCATCTCTGTATTCAAAAAGTGCTGATTAAAGATGCATACAGGCCAGGCTCGGTGCCTCAGCCTGTAATCCCAGCACTTTGGGAGACCGAGGAGAGTGGATTGCCTGAGCATGGGCAACTTGGTGAGACCTTGTCTCTACAATAAATTAAAAATTACCCAGGCGTGGTAGTACACATCTGTAGTTCTGGTTCCTTGAAAGGCTGAGGAGGAAGGATTGTCTAAGCCCAGCAGGTCGACAATGGGGTGGCTGTGAGCATGCCACGGCACTCTAGTCTGGGCAACAGAGTGAGACTTCAACTCAAAAAAAAAAAAAATGCATACAGTTGTTGGATTCATGGGACCACTGTACCATTAAGATGAAGATTATGTCCTATGAGTTGCCTTTGTACCATGTTTTTAATGTGAGTATGACTAGTTTGGGGTTTTAATTTTTTTAGAAACAGGACACAAGCACATTGTTAAAAAAAATTTAACTTTTCCCTGTGTATTTTTTTCTGAGAATCTCAAGCATTACTTTAAAAAAATTATTTTGAAATACACATACAGAAAATTATTTTTTTAAGCGGATTTATTGAGAGAACAGAAGCCTCCCAGAATGGGAGGGTACCCAAAGGGGCTGCCCAGAAAACTATTTTTTTAAACAGCTTATTGAGGTACAAACTGATGCCACCATTACTTTTTTAATATTATGCAGAAAGATAACCAAAGAAACTGCCTACTCCCATACTGTATGTACAAAAACACTAGTTTCTATGGATATTTTTGTATATAAAAAATCATGTGGACTTTTACAAAAATTGTTCCTAAAATAATTCTATACTTGTAAATTAATTTATAATGTGAATCAGGGCAGCAAAGAAAATTTTTTCCCAAGACAGTGCACTGCATGCTGAAAAGAATCACATGAAATAAACTTTAAGTGGGATTTTTAAAAAAAGTTCCAGCTCCACCACTCACTGGGTGTATTCTTTTGTGCAAGTCAATTAGCTTGTCTGGACATCAATTACCTCATTTGCAAAATGGGAATGATAACCCCTCCTGTTATAGGTTCACTGGGAGAATCAAAGATTAACGCATGTGAGACTGAGACATGTCATCTACATGTTTGCTGCGTTTTCTCAGGAGTAGTGCACCAGCATTTTTGGAACCATGGAAAGTGAATCCATTTCTTAAGAGGAGTCACCCTTGGGCACTCTGCCTGATGTCGCTCTACCATCAAACTTCCTTCCCCACAGGACTGTGAATGATCTGTGTTGTGATTATCTGTTGTACACGTCCCCAGAGGCGAGAACATTCAGTGAGAGGATCAGCCACCCCCACATCTGATTCTTGCTTCTAAAGTCTGTCATCTCTTTGGAGGATTTCTCCCCAGTTCAATTTTCATTACTTGGGTTCTGGGCAGAAGACTCAGGCTAGTGGTTCTCAGTCTTGATACATGAGGAGCTTTGTAAAAAGATCCCCGCTTGGGCCCCACCCTAGACCAGTGAAAGCAGAACTTCTGAGGGTGCAGTCTAGGCATGGGTGCTGTTTATAGCTCCTGGGATGATTTTAGGGTGCAGCCAGGGTTGTGAACCACTGACTTAGGTCAGATGGCCCTTATGGAACCTTCAGTAGAGTACCTGTGTTCTCTCCCAGGTGATGTGGAGCCACCAGCTGGTATGTGTGAGGTTTGCTTTATGGTAGAGACAGACAGGTGAAGGGGCAGTGTTGGTGGAATAAATTTTAGGACAGAGCTCTTCAGCTGAGAGACACAAGGCAAAATTACCATACAAGTTAAAGGCATGGGATTAATCCCATTGGCAGTTCTCCTTTTCTCTGACCCCAAGAAGAAGGAAACTATTTTCAAAAACAGGCGTCAGAGTCATCCTGAAAATCCTTGGCAAAGCAAAGCCTTGGTATTCAGAGGGACAGTGCCCTTGTTCTTTTAATCTTCCAACCTGGGGAAAACATATCAGATAAAGTCTGTTTTCACAAAATGCCAGCTCTTTTCATGAATATTCAATGGTTTTGCCCACATTGTCTCAATCTCTTTCCCCCACTCATCTTTGGGGGTAGGGACTCGGAGCTGGCAATTTAAAAATTATTATTATTTTCAATGAACTCTGTTTCTAAGAATTAAAAAACTTTAAAGTACATCTTTAAAGGCACCTTCCAATAAAGTCAGGGATGGGGGGTGGGGGGGTGGAATAAAAACCAAAACACCAGGAATCCCACTGCATGCCGGACTCAGGCTAAAATCTTTTATGTACCATATCTCTCCAAAGATTTTTATCTTCATTGTTTACCCAGTCATTGGTCTCCTTGAATTAGGAGCTATGCCACTGATGAGCAACTATCCTTAACAAAATGAAACCATTAAAACATATTTCAACTGTGAAGACAAATGGCTGTGGCATTTGGAAATGGGACACCTTTGGGATCTTGCATGACAAGAAACTGTAGCTAGAAACCTATTTTATATTTTAAGCAATGGACTTGTGATGATTGTATTTTTTTTCTCTGATAAACACCTGGTTTTCAAAAGCTGTCTAATTAGTATGGAGCTCCACTTTGCAAATCTTGAAAGTGCATTGGGCTTCTCTCACTCAACCCAGCCTCACAAGACCAGCTACAGAGTCTGAGCCCTCTCAGCATGGGGCAGAGACACCTCTGCCTGCTGGATAACTGAGTAACCCTGTGTCTCCTAATGCCATCAGTACATTTAGGCAGGGCCAAGTGACTGGCTCTACCAATGGGCAGGGGGCAGAAGGGATGTGCACACGATCCTGCAGAGGCAATAAAAGCCTGTGTTAGGATAATGGCATCACAATATGGAACCAAGTCACTACAAACAGAACTGTTGTCCTCAGGAGTCACCTGACTCTTACTGAAATTTGTATGAGCCAGAAGTCAACCTCAGTGATGCTAGGCCTCTGAAAAAAAAATTGGGATTTTTTTGTTACTGCAGCATAGTGCAGCCTAACCTAACTAACAGAGCAGGTTGCTGAAGAGAGCTCCTATCCTAGCCCCATTTTGGAAGATCCCACTGGAAGCCAGTAAATAATGAGTGCTAACTATGTGCCAGGCCCTGTGCTGACACTGGGAATGGAGTAGTTATCAAAACAGATGCCATCTTATTTGCTTGTGGCTTACAGTCTGCAGAAGAAGACAGAAACTTGTCAAATAAACATGCCAGTGAGCACTAAGTAACTAACATAGGTAAATGCACTGATGGAAAGAGACAAGTTTCTGTGACACTGTAAATCAAAGCAACCAGGCACAGCCTGGGGGATTAGGGAATGCTTCCCTGAAATCTTGAGCCCATGGAGGTCTGTTTCAGGGTGTCACCTTGGGGAGCACTTCTGAGTGAAGCTCTGTGCCAAATATTCAACACAAGATTCTCATTTGACCACCACTGCAATAGTCCTAGGATGGGTCCTAAAGATGAGGAAACAGGCTCAGCAGATGAGGTCATATGCCCCAAGGTCAGTTAGTAAGGAAGTGCAAATAGGGATTTGAACCCACATCTGCTGATTCCAAAACTGACAGTCACTGCATCACTGCATCTCTGGCTGCTGCAAACCCAGCCAAGGAAGTTAGTCATACAGGAAGTAGCCCCTCAGGCATCCCACAGTGAGAGATCAAAAGGAAACAAGCAGGCAGATGTTTACAAGTTGCCTGGAAAAGCCACCCACTCCAGGAGGGAGGAGAGCTTTCTCCCTCCACCCCCAATCCCTCCTCAAAAGCTCCTGAAAAGCTTTCTTTTTCACTTTTACAGCGTCCTCTCCCGGCCCAGAGGGTTGACTCAGTCCTCCTTTGAGTAGCTGGGAAGGTGGGAGCTGCTGGGCCTGCAGTAGCCTAGCCACCAATGATGGCTTCCCTCCAATCTTAACCCAGATGAAGGTGACAGGGACACATCAGCTCTTTCTTTTGGCTTTTTCTGGGGCTTGCTTTTCTCCCCAGAACAGAAGTGGGAAGTCTTGGGGTAGCTGAGTTGAAGTGTGGACTGGGACCAACTTGTTGCTTTGTTTTTAAGGACTAAACAGACACCCCTCATAGACACATCAACTTTCAGTCAGATGCATGCTTCCTATATAGACATGTCTGTGCATACGTGTGTGCATAGACATATACACCTGTGAGCTCACACACATTCACTATAGCTAACACTTGTGTAGCACTTACTGTGTTGCAGGTGGTATTTTAGGTCAGGACAAATTACAGTCCATGGGCCAAATCCTGCCTGCAGCCTCTTTGTGTAAATAAAGTTTTATTGGAACACGGACCTATGCGTTCATTAATGCACACTATTATCTGTAGCTGCTTTTGTTCTCCAACAGCAGAGTTGAGTAGTTGTGACAAGGACTATATGACCTGCAAAACCTAAAATATTTACTATCTGGCACTTTATAGGAAAAATTTGGCAACCCCTGTTCTAAGTAAATAAAACACCATGAGGTATCTGTTAGGTATTATAGCATAATTAACCACTCTAAAACTTAATGGCTTAAAAACCATCACCATCATTATTATCTCTCATGATTTTGTCTGGGCAGTTTTGCTCCTGATAACATTGACTGGGACTACATCATCTGAGGCTCAAAAGGGTCACCCATTCAGGGGGTAGATCCCCTGCTGTGGTGGACATTGGTGCTGGGGTGGACTGAGAGGACTGCTGGGGTTGATGACCACATGCTTCAGTTTCCTCTATGTGGCTGCACCACTTAGCTCTAGCTTCCCACAGTGTGGCCACTGGGTTCCAGGAAAAATGTTCCATGCATGTAGATGAGGAACTGCAGATTTCTTTGGGCCAGATTCTACTAGTCAGAAAAAATTACATGTCCAGCCCAGGTTCAAGGGGAAGGGACATCGACTCCTCCTATTCATGGCAGAGTGGCAAGAATTTGCAGCCACCTTTAAACCACCATAGTTAGTACTATTACTATCTTCATTCTAGAGCTGGAGAAATGAAGGCACTGAAGGCCCAAATATCTTGCCCACCATCACCCAGTTAGTAACACACACACTCATACACTCACACAAATATGCTCATGCATACATATTCACACATTATGCACATGCCCAGGGCACACACATCCACAATCCCATGCACGTATGCACTTACACAGTCACATGTGTGCATATGTGCACCAATCTTCATGTGAGTTCACCTATATGCAGACATTCATATGGGCACAGAAACATTCATATAGCGCACTCCACTGCTTATCCACACATACTATGGCATGAGACATTCACAGGCACCCTCCACTCTCACATTCACCATCACATGTATCCCCATGCGTGTACACTCGTGCACACACTGTTCCTCCCTCTCCACTAAAGACAGGGATATTCTCCAATGACTTGGGAGATCTTTCTCCCCCTTCCCTTTTGCACAAGGTGCTCTCCTGATGCCAGAGACCCCCACTGCTTTCCCACTATAGTACTAAGTCTGCCTCCGTCATCGAGGTCCATGGGAGTGAGACCCTGGATCCCCCACCCCACTTGGGACGGCCACAGGACTTGAGACCCAGACACCTCAGTGTTTGCTTCTGGATTAATGTTAGATGTGGAGGAAATCAGTGAGGCACAGAAATGTCAAGAATGTTGCCCAGAGGCACACAGCAGAACAGCCATTGAGCAGTCAGAGCACAAAGACATCCCAGCATTCAGTGGTGCCCGAGGAATGAGCATGTTGGAAGCATGTATTGCTTGCATTTGAGGCTGCAGAAAGCAGCTAGAACAGAAATTCTCTCCAAAGCTTAAGAGTCAACACCCAGGGCTGAGAGAGACACACAAGATGTAGTGAAGTCATGTTCACCTTTCCTTCTCCAGCTGGTGATCATCGATGGCAGCTGTTTTCAGCCCTAGAGGGACATTACAGTGACCAAGGGATATTTTTCAAAAACACGGATGCCTGGATCCCACCTCCAGAGACTAGGATTCAATTGGTCTGGACTGGGGCCTGAGCATCAGGATTTTTTTGAAAACTCCCAGGTGATTCTAGGGTGTAGCTGGGTTTGAACACCACTGGTCCCTTGAGAATCTACTGCAGGAAGATGACTTTTCTGGGGCTATAGAGAGAAGCTGAAGGATGCCTGCTGGAAGTTCAAAACAAGTGGGTCTGGATTGGTGGCACAGTGCTGTTTGTTATGTTTCTTTCAATAGAATATCTTTTTATTTTTGCTTACCACATAGTCATTGTACATATTTATGGAGTATTGAGTGATATTTTGCTACATGTATGCAATGTGTAATGATCAAATCAGGGTAATTGGGATATCCATCATCTCAAACATTTATCATTTGTTTGTGCTGGGAACATTTGAAATCTGATCTTCCAGCTCTTTGAACATAGACGATAAATTACATTTGAAGGCTCCAGGCAGGACATGCACGCTTGGTTTATTTACTCTTAAGAACTATCTCCTATTGTCTCCCACCAGTGAGGCCACACATTTACTTCCTGATCTGCTACCTGGAGATGTGTGGTTTTACTTCCAGCAGGACCTGGCTTTGGCCAAGGTGACCCACATGGCTCAGTTTGCCCAGAACTTCCCAGGTTTTAGCACTGAAAGTTCCGTGTCCTTGAAGCCCTGTTAATTCTTGAAGCCCTGATAGGTAAAATAGATGGGTTGGTTATTCTACCTTGGTTCTTTTGTAAGAAAGTTACGAGACAGGCCCACAAATAACTTTAAAACAACTGTTCTCTATCTTGGGACATGAATAAATACTATGACTGGGCCCCCAGTATTATACCATTGTCGCACCTCTAAGTGATTATTATACCCCCAGAAATTCTGATGTCATTGACTGGGGGGTAGCTGGGGTATCAGGAGTTTTCAGAGCTCACCAGGTGATCCACATGTGAAGCCAGGAAAAACAGGCCCTCGGCCAGGTAAGAAAGAATCAGCTAAAGGAGAGACCCTCAGGGAAGGAGCAGGTGAGCGAGGCCACCTGTCGAGGTGGTATCAGATTAAAGTCAGACTTGGGGAATTTGGGAGAAAGGACACACCAGGCAGAAGATGCAATATGGTTTGTCTTCAGAACCTTGGGGGAGTCCCTTTCTCTCTCTGAGCCTCAGTTTTCTCATCTATATAATGGGAAAGGTAATAGAACCTCCCTCTTTGGTCATCTGTGTGAATTAAAATAAGTACTTGCAAGCCATCTAGCACAGAACATAGTGAACACTCATTGAGAATACCAAAGGTACCATTTAGTGAGGGCTCATTATGGCCTGGGCTCTGTGCTAAGTACTTTACAGCTTAGGGCTGTAAAGTACACCTAAGAGGTGGCTAGTGTTATTTCAACTTTAGAGTTGAGTGTCTACAGATAAGGAACTGCAGGAGAGGCTCCTAGTTCCATTAGATTATTTTTAGAGAGAGCCAAACCAAGAAGCAACTGACCCAGATAGGTCAGAAAGTGACCCTGGGAATCTAGGAGGGTGTGAGGCAGCCCTGGATTGTATTTGCAGAATAAAAATAGCTTTCTTGTTTGTTTTTGAGCATGGAAGTGAAAAGAACTTTTTACATAGTACAAAAATGTCTGGGAAAGATCTTTGGAACCCCTAGAGCCTCAGGCCGAAGTGTCGCCAGTTAGCAAGCAGAGGAGGGAGAGAAGGGCAGCCCTAAGAAGGGCCCGCCCACCACCCCTGCCCATCCTTTCAGAACAAAAACATCAACTCATGACATCATCTCCCTGTCTTGAGACTGTGGGTGTTGGGGACAATGGCAGGATGTGGCCTTCCAATTTAGCAATCTGACATCAGCTTTGGCCTGGAGTCGGGTATTGTCTCTGATCAAGGCGTCTGGGAGGGACCATTTCAGCTTGTGTCCAGAGCTGCCCCTGGGGTGATTGATAATGATGATCTTTAAAATTTTATTTTTAATTTTATTTTTCAAAGACAAGGTATCTCTCTGTCACCCAGGTTACAGTGCAGTGGTACAATCATAAGCCAGTACAGCCTCAAACTCCAGGGTTCAGGAGATCCTCCCACCTTAGCCTCCTAAGTAGCTGGGACTACAGACATGTGCCACCACGCCCGACCAGTTTTTAAAATTTTTTTATGGAGATGGGGTCTTGCTATGCTACCCAGGCTAGTCTCGAATCCCTGACTTCAAGCAACCTCCTGCCTCTAATAATGATGTTAATTGAACACTCACTACTGTCAGACATCACTCAAATGGTGAATTAACTCATTGAATCCTTGGGACCATCCTAGCAGTTAGGTACCTATATGCTTTGCTTACAGAAGAAAAAGCAAACTCAGAGAGGTAAAGTAACTTGCCCAAGGCCACATAGCAGGTAAGCAATAGGTCCAGGACTGGTGTCCAAGTGGTCTGGTGCTGGAGCTGCGTGGTCTTCATCACAAGACTAGTGTGTGCTTGGAGCAGCTCCATGGGCTGGAGTACTTAGAATTCTCATTGTGCAGTTGAGAAAACGAGGCTCTTAAAGGCTGAGTGATTTGCACAAGATCACACAGTTAATGAGGAAGGGCAGAAACCCCAAGAAAGAAGTTCAGGTTCATCTGCCTTCACCTTTATTGTCTTCGTTACATCAATGCACCTCCCGAAAAGCAGTTTGTTTAATCTTTCCTCTTAACACTGCTGCCATAGACTAAATGTCTGTGCCCCACCCCCAAGTTTATATGTTGAAACTTAATCCCAAGTGTGATGATACTAGGAGCTGCAGGAGGTGATTAGGTCATGGGGGAGAAACCCTCATTAGGGGGATTAGTGCCCTTTATAGCAGAGTCCCCAGAGAGCCCCCTCACCCCTCCTGTCATTTGAGGACACAGCGAGAAGGTGCTCTCTGTGAACCAGGAAGTGGGACCACAACAGACATCAAATCTACTGACACCTTGACCTTGGACCTCCCAACCCTCAGAACTGTGAGAAGTAAATTTCTGTTGTTTATAAACCACTCAGTTGTTATAGCAGCCCGAACAGACTAAGACAGTTGCTTTTTTCCCCCTCTAGCCTTTCACAGTGTCTGTGGAATTGTTGGTTGAATGTGCTAATTATACATATTTTTCTAATTTTTTAAAATAATAAACACCCAGTAAGTAAAACATGTTTGTTACACACACTCCACCAATAATACATATGCTCAAATATAAAAAACATAATAATGGTTTTTCAGATCAGACACGAATTCCACCACTAAGAGCTTGCAGGTGAGTGGGGGAGATGGGCAGTGTTATGGGCTGAATTGTGTCCCCTCCCCCCAATTCCTATGTTAAAGCTCTAAGCCTCAGAACTTTAGAATGTAATTGTATTTAGAAAGGTCTTTAACGTGATTAAGTTAAAATGAGGCCATCAGGGTGGGACCCAGTATGACTGATGTCCTTATAAGAAAAGAGAGAGACACCAGGGGTGCACATGCACAGAGGAAAGACAGAGTGTTACAGCCTGACCAGGCTTCTATGGCCGCTGCCCCAATGAAACAAACACAGTCATTACAAAAGAGAAAGAGTTTACTATTGCAAAGCAGCTAAGTGAAGAGGGTGGGAGAGATCTCCTTGAACATTCAGAAGCTAGGGTTTTTATTTTTTTTTTTATTTTTTTATTTTTTGAGTTGGAGTCTTACTCTGTCACCCAGGCAATCCACTCACCTCAGCCTCCCAAAGGTGTGGGATTACAGGCTGAGCCACTGAGTCCGGCTAGGGTTTTTATTTTTATTATTTATTTATTTTATTATTATTATTATTTTTAGTTGGAGTCTCACTCCATCACCCAGGCTGGAGTGCAGTGGCACGCTCACAGCCACCCCAGCATCAACCTGCTGGGTTCAGGTGATCCTTCCATCTACGCCTTCCAAGCAGCTGGAACTACAGGCATGTGCTACCACGCCCGACTAATTTCTGATTTATTGTAGAAACGAGGTCTTGCCAAATGCCCAGGCTGGTCTCAAACCTGCAGGCTCAGGCAATCCAATTGCCTTGGTCTTCCAAAGTGCTGAGATTACAGGCTGAACCCCCGAGCCCAACCAGGCTGAGGTTTTTAAAGGGAACTTGGTGGGCAGAGGGATAGGGACTGTTGATTGGTTGATAATATCATGGGGGTATCAAGACTGTTTCCCTGGCTGTCACAGGAACAGTGGAGGACTTCCTGGTATTCTGGGCCTGGGTAGGAGTTTGGTCCAACAGAGTACAAACTCTGAAAAATATCTCAGATACCATTTTTTTTGAATTGGGGTCTCATGTTGTTGCCTGGCTGGAATGCAGTGGCATGCTTACCACATTTTTAACCTTCTTCCACCTCATCCTTCTGAGTAGCTGGGACTATAGACATGTGCCACCATGCCCAACTAATTTTTTTATTTTTTTTGTAGAGATGAGATCTTGCTATGTTCTTCAGGGTTGCCTCAAATCCTGGGCTCAAGCAATCCTCTGCTTCTGCCTCTCAAAATGCTGGGATCACAGGTATGAGCCACCACTCCCAGCCTCAAATATTTACAATAGATGCTTTCTATAAAACAAATCTCATGACCATCAGGGTCTCCCCCGCCCCTTAGCCATTATGGAGGTAGTCTAGGAGGAAGGTATAGGGGAAGGTAGGATCCCTGGAGATTGAAGCTACTTTTCCTTCAACCAGGCTTTTGTCTTCCAGCGGCTAGTTTTAGGTCCATTGTTTAAGAAATAATATAATGACCAGCCTTATCCCTCCTCCAGAGGTCAAGACATGAAGGTAATTTTATATAGGCAGTTTCATGAGGACACAGAAAGAAGATTTACTTAACAAATCATTCCAAAATGTAGTAACTTAAAACAATGAACTTTTTTTTTTTAATTTTCCACAATCCTGTGAATTGATCAGGTAGTTTTCTGCTGGTCTTACCTGGGTTCATTCATGCCCATTTAGCAGGTCCACTGGGACTTGGGCTGGTCTGGGACAGCTGGGAGGGCTGGGCCTCTCTGCACATTGTCTTCCATCCTGGGTTCCATCTCTGGGTTTTAAGAGGGAAGAAGGAGATGCTGCAAAGCCTCTTGAGGCCTAGACCCCAGAACTCACACTTCAATTCTGTCCCATCCAATTGGTTAAAGAAAGTCATGTGGCCATCCCAGTGGCAAGAGGTAGGGAAATAGACACCATCGCTTGATGGAAGGACCTGCAAAATACCATGGCCATGTTTTTCAGTCTGTCATAAAGTTGCTCTTAACTTCAATCCCTGAGGTTTTGCTAATGAGAGATTCATCCCAGGTCCATGAATACAAGAGTCACATTAGCCCCTGTCAACAATCTGTGGGGGAGACTAAAATAGTAATAATGATAGCAGTGGCTTTCACTAGTGAGACTTCGGAATGTCACTTTGGTAAGCACTTTACATCTAGCAACTCATCTTATCTTCCCCCAAAAGCCTGAGAAGGAGGCACAATGGCTCGTCCTATTTTGCCAGTGAGAAAACCGAGGCTTAGACAGGATTGGTCAGAGGTCACAAACTCAAATGCCTACAGGGCAGGTAGGCCATATAAACAGATGAGATGGGTGGATATCACATATGATTGTGATTCGTGAGGACTGCATGAACAGGAGATGGGTATTCCTACAGAGAGGCTAAGAAGGAATTTGGCTTTGTTTCCCTCCCTAGTTTTAGACCAAGACATGCAGATTCCAATACATGCAGAGGCTAGTAGCTAACATAAATAAATTAAGAAAGCCAGGTGTAGAGGGGGGAAAAAATCAAATGATCTGCTCAGGCTGTTGCTCATTTTCCTACTTTTGAGGGATGACTGGAGCACCAGCAGCCATCTTGGTCTATGAGTAAGCTTGACAATGAAAATTAGCAGCTGAGGATAGCCAGATGGGAAGATACAGCCTGGATTCCTGATAACACCATGGAAATTCCATCCTAGCTGTGAACTAATGATTCTCCAGCTCCTTTCATATGTTTGAAAGAAATAAATGCTTGTTTCATTTATCTTAGCCCTATTACCTTGTTAAAAGGAAGTTGTTTTTTTTTTTTTTTGGTTATAAAGAGAGGAACTTAGAATTAACTGATTTGGCTGCTTACAAAAATGGGAAGAGGTCACATTCAAGTCCAAATTTCTGTCTTCACAAGAAAAATAAGATTGGCCACCCAGTGCCCACGTTCCCATGTGGTAACAGTGGGGCTGGGGCTGAGGAGGGGCTGCCTGCTTCAGACAGGGCAGGAATACCCACCTCCTGTTCATACCCATCTCATCTGTGTATATGGCCTACTCGCCCTGTAGGCATTTGAGTTTGTGACCCCTGACCCATCCTCTCTTAGCCTCAGTTTTCTCACTGACAAAATAGGGCTCATCACTGAACCTTCTTCTCAGGTTTTGGGGAAGATCAGATGACTTGTTAGCTGCAAAGTACTTACAAAAGTGACATTCAGAAGTTTCAGTAGTGACAGCCATCGCTATCATTGTTACTATGTATATATATTTTTTTGAGTTGGGATCTCACTCTGGTTGCCCAGGCTGGAGTGCAGTAGCACGATCATGGCTCACCACAGCCTTGAACTCCTGGGCTCAAGTGATCCTTCCTCCTCAGCCTCCTGAGTAGCTGGGACTACAGGCATGCAACACCATGCCTGGCTAAATTTTTGACTTTTTTTGTAGAGCCAAGATCTCACTATGTTGCCTCGGCTGGTCTTGAACTCCTGGGTTCAAGCAATCTTCCCGCTTCGGCCTCCCAAAGTGCTGGGACTACAGGTGTGGGCCACTGCCTCCAGTCACATTGTTACTATTATTATCCTCATAATCATCATCATCAGTGTGGGATAGAATTTGCCTTTTTTGGTGGATGATCCAAAATCAGAAGGACAGAAAACAGGGGAACAGCGCAGACTCCAGCCAGTTTCCAGAGTGTGCTCATGCCTGCGGGTGACTTTTCCTTTTCAGCCAGGGACAGAGTTTCAGACTTTCGTTTAATCTCCCTCACTCTTGGAAAGTGTTAGCAGCTCTCAGCCTCTATAAAGGATGGAGTTGCCTTTGATCACTTCAATCAACTCTCTTCTCAAAAGCAAGAGGCACCCTGGGCTTCTTCCCACAGGGGCTCCGGATCTGCCACGCCTGGGCTGGCTGTCACTGCTAATATCTCACTGGACTAGGGCTGAGGGAAGGGGCTGCCAGGCCCACTGCCCAGAAAGGAGGAGGGTGGGTTTTTTGTTTGTTTGTTTTTTGCTCCTGTATTTTCCCAAAGGCAGGTACCTAAGGAGGCAGGAATAAAAGGAAAGCAATTTGTGGTCTAACTTACTGCTAGGAAGGAGACAGATACAGAGGGTGGCAGAGCTCCCCCAGCCTGTGAAGGTCACCTTCTCACACTGAAGGCAGCTGCCCATGGACGCCTGTAGCTCAGGCCCCAAGGGCTGTTATCTGGCTGTGGTGGGATACCCCACCCACATGCAGGACAGGACAGAAACACTGGGGGTGTTAGAGCCCTGGGGAGCAGCCCTCAGGCAGCCCACGGACAGAGCTGGTGGATGAAGAGCCCTGCTGCCTTGGCTGTCCTGTGGGATGGCTCTGGGATGCGGGCTTTGCAAAGGCTCCCAGGATTCCCTGGTGGGATTGACCTCAGTGGCCCATAGCAGGAACTTGCTTGGTGACACACCCTTTCTTGGCTGCCTTCCTGTCCTGCCTCTGCCTCTCCCCGCCCTCCTGGCGTTTCCTGGGATCACTGCTCACATAAACTACTCACATTGCAACCCCGTTTGGAGTCTGCATCTGGGGGAGCCTAAACAAAGTCAGCATGCGTGGTCTAGTTTGGGGGTCGTTGAGACATTCCCCTCCCCCACCCAGATGTGAACTCAGACTAAGGTGAAGTGAGACCTGGAGGGGGCAGGAAATGGACCCAAAGGGGTGACACGACTAAGGGGTGGTAGGAGAAAGGATCTGGGGTGCTCCAGTGAGCCGTGAGCACTGAGGAGGAAGGCCCATGCTGGGAAGTTGAGCGGGATGGTCCAGGGAAGCCCCGCCCATCCCACCCCAGCCCCAGGCTCTTCAGGATTCCATCTGAGCCCCCATGGTGGTCCTTCCCAGCCACCTGCCCAACAGGGAGGTCGCAGTCATATAGTACTCTGGGCTTACGTAGACCTGGGATCGCACCCTAACTTTCCTGCTCACAATCTGTATGACCTTCAACTGGTTGCTTAACCCCTCTGAACCTCAGTTGATATTCCAAAACACTGCTTTACTAGATATGGACAAACTATTTTCTAAAGTGGCTGTGTCCTTCTTTGTGAATGCCTGCATTCTTTCCTGTCACACTGATGAGTCATTTTACCAGTTCCCATTGATTACCCTTACATTATTTCCAATCTTTTAGCTATTACACCAATGCCAAAGGTAAAATCCCTTGTAACCGCCTATAGCATTTAGAGAGAATATCCTATTTGTCTTGTTTTAATTTCTTTTGAGTGTGTGTAGAGACATGGTTTTACAGCTCTCCTAAATCACAGATAACCCACTCATCAAACATCCTTGATTAGTTTGCCTCCCTCTCCTGTCTCACTTGCCATTCCCTCTTTTTTTAAATTTTATTTATTTATTTGGAGTCTCACTCTGTTGCCCAGGTTGGAGGGCAGTGGCACGCTCCCAGCCACCACAGCATCTACCTACTGGGCTCCAGTGATCCTTCCGCCTCAGCCTTCCAAGTAGCTGGAACTACAGGCGCATGCTACCACGCCTGGCTAATTTGTGATTTAATGTAGAGATGAGGTCTCACCAAGTTGCCCGGGCGGGTCTCAAACCAGTGGGCTCAGACAATCCACTTGCCTCAGCCTCCCAAAGTGCTGGGATTACAGGCCCTCTCTCTCTTTTTTTAAAAGGTATATTTTATTTTTTGAATGCTAGTGTAACCTGTAGGCACATTTTAATTTTTAATTTTTTTGAGTTGGAGTCTTACTCCGTTGCCCAGGCTGGAGTGCAGTGGCACACTTATGGCCACCCCAGTGTCGACATGCTGGGCTTCGGTGATCCTTCCACCTTAGCCTTCCAAGTAGCCAGAACTACAGGCATGCACTATCATGCCCAGCTAGTTATTTATTTATTGATTATAGAGATGAGGTCTCGCCAAGTTGCCTGGGCTGATCTCAAACACGTGGGCTCAGGCAATCCACTTCCCTGGGCCTCCCAAAGTGCTGAGATTACAGATTGAGACACTGAGCCCCGCCTTTTTTTTTTTTTGAGTCAGGGTCTCTCTTTCACCCAGGTGGGAGTGCAGTGGCATGATCACCGCTCACCACAGCCTCAGCCTCCTGGGGTTTCAGACAATTCTTCTGCCTCAGTCCCTGAATAGCTGAGACTACAGGTATGCACCACCTTGCCTGCAAATTTTTTGATTTTTTTGTAGAAGTGAAGTCTTACTATGCTTCCCAGTTTTGTCTCAAACTCCTGGCCTTAAGCAATCCTCCTGTCTCGGCCTCCCAAAGTGCTGGGATTACAGACATGAACCGCTACACCAGTCCCAGAATATCATATTTGGATATAAGGTTACATTCTGTCTCTCTCTCTGTTACTTTTCCTGGAGATCCTAGACAATGGAAACATGACTGAAATTTAATTTAAATGTAAACTTCCTCCACTCTCTGCATGTTTAGCGTGGAATTGGCTTTGCAGAAATAACTCTTGTCATCCTGGCTCCTGCCCTGATTCACATTTTGTGCATGTGGACATGCATTCCGAAAAGATAAACAGGAAATCCCTCCCGGCATGGGAAAACGGGGCAGGCCTCAGTTCCTCGGAGAGCTGGAACTCAAAAAAGCCAACTGTCACCTTGGGTGGGACCCAGAGGACCTAACCCTGAACTCCCTGTGCCAGCAAACAGGACTGGGCAACTCTGGGGAGGATTTACAGGTTTTTTTTTTTCCCCTAAATGTTTCATGTGAACTAATTCCATTTTGGAATTAATCTTAGGCATCAGTGCCTTTTATCTTAAAAAAAAAAAAAACATTTTAAATCTAAATTTATAGACCTGGTGCTGCCTCGGTGCCTTTTATCTTTGTCTAAGATTCAAGTAACGGGTGATGCTTTGATTTCAAATGCACCATTTTAAGCTCTAACAACATAATATGTATTGATCACTTTTACCTCAACTCTTTTTCAAGCAGCTGCATTAACAATTTCTTTAAAGTTAATTCTAAATGTTACAGGAACAATAAAATCAATAGAGCAGAAGTTTGTCACATAAAGGAAGGCTAAATCTAGATTCACGCAGTTACTTTATTAGATTTAGTGCTGAGCTTTCTGGAAAGCAATAAAGAAAACACATGGTACCACACAATTTCTTGTTTTCTAATCAAAGGAAAACTGCACCTCTTTAGCTGAGATAATTGCTTTCCTGATCCTAGGTTCTGCAGCATACAAAAAGGTGAATGCATGCTTCCAGTCTGTTCTTTGGTTTTTTTTTTTTTTGAGTTGGAGTCTCACTCTGTCATCCAGGCTGGAGTGCAGTGGCGTGCTCACAGCTACCCCAGCGTCGACCTGCTGGGCTCCGGTGATCCTTCTGCCTCAGCCTTCCAAGTAGCCGGAACTATAGGCATGTGCTACCACGCCCAACTAATTCTTTGATTTATTATAGAGATGAAGTCTTGGCAAGTTGCCCAGGCTCATCTTGAACCCATGGGCTCAGGCAATCCACTTGCCTCAGCCTTCCAAAGTGCTGGGATTACAGGCTGAGCCACTGAACTCGGCCCAGTCTGTTTTTAATTTCTGACTTGCTTGCTTGCCCTGGACAGATATAAGTGCTGCATTGTTTCAGTCATAAACCGATGACTGTCTGGTTGACCACTTTCTATGTGCCAGGTACCAAGCTGTGGTTTTACACTCGGAATATAAACTGTTATCATCCCATTTTACAGCTAAGGGAACCAGGGCTCAGAGAGGTTAGATAACAACCCCCAACTCATCTCGGAGTTGATGGGTGGGAAGAGTGAGGGCTTTGTCTTCTGTGCAGGTATGTAACTCTTCTGAGTTCACACAGCTAGAAAGTACCAGAGCTGGAGTTGAAACTAGAAATCTGGGCAGTTCACATGTCTTTAATATCTACTAAGGGCCAAGTATACCTTAGGACATTTGGAGGAGTTATGAGGGGGTGTAGGTCAAGGTTAAGAGAATGCAGTGGTACATTCATAGCTCACTGCAGCCTCAAATTCCTAGGCTCAAGTGATTCCCCCGACTCAGTCGCCTGAGTAGCTGGGACTACAGGCACCACCACCATGCCTGGCTAATTGTTTTTAAATTGTTTGTAGAGATGTTGCCCAGGCTGGTCTCAGTCCTGGACTCAGGCAATCCTTCCACCTCAGCCTCCCGAGCAACCAGGTCTACAGGCACGCACCACCATGCCAGACAGATTTACTCTCAGTTCTGTCTCTTAACAGCCATATGACCTTGGACAATTGCTTCACTCCTTTGAGCCTTAGTTTCTTCTGCTACAAAGTGGGTAGATAATAGTCCCAATCTCAGAGGGTTTTGTGGCAATTCAGCGAGTTGATGCCTGGGAGGGCTTGGCATGGAGCCTAGTGAGGAAGGTGCCCATCAACGTCAACTCCCGTCAGTGTCAATGTCAGGTGCCCATCAATGTCAGCAGAATCCCTGCTGAGGCAGGAATCTCCAGCTTGGTGCCTCAAGTGAACTCTATCTCCCTTCCAGTCTTTTGATGCCTTTCTTCTCCCCAGTCCTGCATTCCCCCAGCCCTCTGGTTGTCCTGGGAGGCTGAAGGGAATCAACCAGGGCAAAAGCTGGAGTTTCATAAATCAACTCCCTTTGAAATGGCCAGAGGACCCCAAGCATGAGTTGTCTGCAGTGGTTTCACAGCAATACCTAATACTCGTGTTTGTATTTATATGATGTTTCTCTGTTGACAAAGCCCTCACCTGCCCCCAATTACCTCACTGAACTTCTCCATCGGCTCTGTGTTGGGGCAGGGATTCTCACCCCCATTTTGTAGATAAAGAGAAAGAGGCCAGAGAGGGGATCTGACTTCCCCAAGGTCCACCCAGTAGAGCAGAGACTGGGTCTGTTGGCTCTCAGTGCAGGGCTCTCTCTACGGCATCCTGCTGCAGGCCAGCAGTTAATAAAACTGTTTCCGGAAACAGTTAAGAGCCAGAGCTGGGAAAAACACATTTTTGAATTGGCCAAGAGGGAATTGAAAAACAACACATGTCAAATCTCTGGTTTTTTTCTCCCTATGTGGCTGCTTGTCCCTCCTTCCCCTGCTCCAGTCCTTGTGTTTCTCTGCCTCTTGCCCGGAAGCAAAACAGCAAACTGGTTCATTCATTCACTCACTCATGGGTTTTTGGTTCTTTTTTTTTTTTGAGCTGGAGTCTCACTCTGTTGCCCAGGCTGGAGTGCAGTGACATGCGCACTGCCACCACAGCCTCAACCTGCTAGGCTCAGGTGATCCTTCTACCTCAGCCTTCCAAGTAGCTGGAACTACAGGCGTGCGCCACCATGCCAAGCTAATTTTTTTAATTTATTGTAGAAATGAGGCCTCACCAAGTTGCACAGGCTTGCCTCGAACCCCTAGGTTCAAGCAATCCTCTCACAGCCTCCCAAAGTGCTGGGATTACAGTTATGAACCATGCACCCAACTGGTCCTTTTTTTTTTTTTTTTTTTAAGAGACAGTCATTCAGGCTGGAGCGCAATGGCAAAATCATAGCTCACAGTAGCCTTGAAGTCCTTGGCTCAGGTGATCCTCTCATCTTATCCTCCCAGTGAGCTGAGACTAGAGGTAAATACCACCACACCAGACTACTTTTTAAAATTTTTTGGAGAGATGAGGGTCTCACTATGTTGCCCAGGCTGGTCTGAAACTCCTAGTCTCAAGCGATCCCCCAACCTCAGCCTCCCAAAGTACTGAGATTACAGGCATGAGCCACTTAGTTCATTGTTGTGGACAGAATGTGTCCCCTAAAATCCCTATGTTGAAGTCCTAACCCCAATGTCTCAGAATGTGACTACATTTGGAGATAGGGCCTTTAAGAGACAATGAAGGTAAGGTGCGGTCATTGGGTGGTCCTCAACCAATATGGGACTGGTGTCTTCATCAGAATAAATTAGGACTCAGACAACACAGGAGTGAGGGGTGACGATATGAGGACATGTTGAGAAGGTGGCGGTCTGCAAACCAGGAAGGGAGGCCTCGGGAGAAACCAGCCTGCCAACACCTTGATCTTGGGCTTCCAGCCTCCAGAACTAGGGGAAATAAATTTCCAGTGGTTCAGCTACTCATTCGTGGTGTTTTGACATGGTAGCCTGAGCATTCATTCCTTCAGCCACACTTCCATATGCCTCCCACCTCCTGCAGGTCTTTGTCTAACTGTCACCCAGTGAAGCTTCCCTGACCAACCCACTGCTCCTTGCTTCAAGCCCCAGAGTCCTCTTCTCTGCTTCATTTTTCTCTGCAGCACTCAGCGCAGTCTGAAATTTCATGTATTTCTTATGTATGTTTTTGTGCTTTCCCTTTCCCTACACCGGTGGATAAGCACAATGAGGGCAGGGAGTTTTGTTTACTGTTGCAATCCACAGTGCATCCATAATGCCTAGGACATGGTCTTGTTCACAGTAGGTGCTCAATAAGTGCACCTTGAATGAATGAGGTCATGCACTCACTCATCCAACCAACCACCCGTCACTGAGCTGTGACTTAGTGCCAGGTATGGCGCCAGGTGCTGGGATATACCTGGAGATTCATATCAGGCTGAGAAATGCTGGACATCAGGCCCCACATCGTACACTCCTGCAGTCTCCGTGTCTATCTTGGGTTTGGCCTGGAGGCGATGCTGTATTTTTTCTGACAGCCCTACACACAGGTTCAAGTCACGTAAACTACCTGTGAAGTAGACACCTGGAAATCTTATTTATTTATTTTTAGAGACAGGGTCTCACTCTGTTACCCAGACTGGATTCAGTGATGTGATCATAGCTCACTGTAGCCTCAAACTCCTGGACTCAGGTGATCTCACCTCAGCCTCCCGAGTAACCAGGACTTATGAACATGTGCCACCACGTTAGCTAATTTAATTTTTTTTTTTTGTAGAGACAGTGTCTCGCTATGTTGCCCAGGATGGTTATGAATTTCTGGTCTCAAGTGATCCTCCTGCCTCGACCTCCAAAAATGCTAGGATTGTAGGGATAAGCCACTGTGCCCAGCTGTGGAAATCATTAATACCGATTTTTTAAACAACGTGTGTGTTTGTGTGTGTGTGTGTAAAAGATAGTACGGGGAGTATACCCTTTACCCACCTACCCTAATTTTAAAATTTTACAATGGTGTATTTGTCAACACAAAGAAATTCACTTTGGTACAACACTACTACTTGCTAAGCTGAGGACTTTACTCGGATCTCACCAAGTTTTTCACTGATGTCCCTTTTCTGCTCCAGGATCTGATTCAGGATTCCACACTGCATTTTCTTTTATCTTAACTCAATTTTCCTTTAAAGTTCAATATTCTGGGAAGCAAGGTTGGATGTGTTTATTTGCCTTTCTTTAAAAAGGGACAACTTTCTGAGATTTTGTAAATGACTGTTTTAAGTTGTTACAGGCAAGTGGACTGTTAGTAGAAGGACCACAACCAAAAGAAAAAGAGCACAGTCTGAGGCACTGATTAGTTCTTCACAAGTTCTAGCTTTGTCATAATCCGGGTAAGTTGATGGGAGTGTACTGCATGTGTGAATATCTTTTTGCACCTGAGCACCAATTACAGCAGTGATATTTATTGAGCAATTACTATGTGCCAGCCTCCTGCTATTACGACCAGATAGCAAGAACTGTGAGGGCAGAAACCATACTCATTTTCGTAATCCTAATGCAGCATTGGCACATAGTTTGTGTTCTGCAAACATTTACCAATAAATGATATCGTTTTTCTCCCCAAGCCCCCACCATCAGTTTAACGGATTGAGATTTCAAATTCATCAAGTGAAGCTAAATGATGCTGTGGTAATAAATTAATTCCTGAGTCTCAGTGGGTTAAGGAAACAAAGGTGAATTTCTCATTCTTCTGCATATTTACATGAGGGTAGTTGGGGTATGGTGCTCTGCTCCACATGGTCACTCAGAGACTCAGGCTGACATTCATACACTTCCACCTCTGCATTCTTGGTCCCCATAGCAGATTAAAGGGGAGCTGAAGGCTACACCTTGGTTCTTCAATACAGAGGTCACTTCTGCTATAGCCCATTGGCTAGAACTAGTCACATGGCCTCACCCAGCTGCAAGGGGCTGTGAAATGTAGTCTTTTTTGGCCCAAAAAAGAGAAAACTGAAAGAGGGCTTGGTGGACACATATTTAATTGCCTCCCTTTAAGTGGAGCCTCTCTGGGTTATGTGGCCAAATGCCTCCACAGTGGAGAAAGATCTTCCATTTCTATTTGCTTGTCTCTACTCCCAACATAGGTTGGCACAAAAAAACGGTGCATTGTCAGGGCTTGTGGCCTGCATAAACATCTGAATAAATCAACGAATGATCACCTCACTTTTTGCCTGGCTCCGGGCAGCACACTCTCTGAGTCATATTTAATTCCCTCGCTCCTGGACTGAACTCTTTAAAAGATCCTAATTAAATTCTTAGAAGAAATAATACCCATCAGACAAACAAATGACAGAAGGTTGCCTGTGGAGCTAAACTCCAGGCTGGAAAAATGTAATAAGAGGGCCTCTCCCTCTGGGGATTAGACAGATATGGGGAAAAAAGGTCATACCAATTCGTAGCAGGCTTACTGCCCATAAATAGCGTCCTTCAAGGCTCAATGCCCTGGTCGCTGTTAGTCTGATGAGGAAAAGGGAACACTTTTATGTGACTGTAAGGACATACTTTATTCCTGATGAAATTAACCTCCAGAGTGTTCTGGATTGTTGACAAGGGCGTTTTATAATCAAATAGGCTGTATTATGGGGAATATTTCAGAACCATCTCTATTCTGCACCTTGCAAAGCAACAGCAAGTTTTCCTGGGAAGGCATAAAACACTTTTACTTTCTTGCCTACTTATTATTGTCCTTGTAAATACACATGGTTTGTCACAGTATTATATAGGGTCTCACAAGGGACCTCTGAATCTTTCTAGAAGAACCAGCTCACTTTGCAGATAAGGAAATCAAGGACCAGACAGGTTAAACTTAGCATGATTTAATATCTATGGCTGAGCAGGTCTACACAACTCTAGGAGGCGTTATTAACACAGGCTGCTATGTGAATGGCACCTCCTGGAATTGTACAATACAGTGGTCCTATATGCTTCCACTTTGAAGAAAAAAATGGTCTCAAACTGCTACATTTAAAAAAATGATCTTTTGTTGCTTTGAATGAAAAATGTAAATACATTTCAAATATTTGACTGAGATGATTTTGAGAATGTTAGCATAGCTCTGAAAAGTGATTCTCAAATGCTTGAAGAGGTCCATTATTTTTATTTTCTTCTTTCAAGTCAGTATTCCACTGTAACTAAGAGCTCAACTCTGGAATCAGGCAGAAATGTGATTTGATCATGAATTAACCATGACCTTAGGCAAACCACTTTAACTCTCTGATACCAGCCTCTTCCTTTGTCATGTGAGCATAATATTATCAATGGGTTGGGCGATGTTAACCTACAAGTTATCCATTCCCCTTACTTCTTTGCCTTCTCTGAATTTGTTACATGTAGGAGTGGACCTGCTTCAAACTATGGGTCATGGTTGGTCACTAAGCCAATCAATCACACAATCCCATTTCCCGCTTTTCCTGACTCTTTGCAGGGATGACTATGTGATCCTATTATGGCCAATAGGAATGTTGTTTTCATTTCTAGGAAATTCCACTACATGGCAGTCCATTTCATTCTTTTCTTTAGTTGAATAGATCTTGAAGGCTGTGTCCAACTGGCAAGAGAATCCATCTACCAAGCTCTGAATCAGATAACAGAAACCCAGGTCCCACTCCAGCTATGCCAATGGTCCTGTTGAGGTGACCCTAGGCTAGCCACTTTCCCTCTTGGGATCCCAGTTCTTTCTTCTGTAAAGTATGTGGGGGTTGGATGGTACTTGAGAGATTATGTATTCATTTATATAGGCAGAGAAGACTCTTCAGGTCGCATGCTTGGCCACCCTTTGCCTGTCATCCTTTTAATGCCTCTCCAAGAAGTTGCTAAGGGTCTCCATTAGAGTCCTAGACACTCCCTGGGCCATGTGTCCCCCTTGAGAGGGATCACTGTGTGGCAAAGGCCAGCCACAGCTTTGCTCCGCCGCCCCCGTCCTGAGGCTGTGCAGTGCTCTGATCCCATGGCTGGCCTGAGTGCTCATGCATCCCCCTGGGCCACTGTTGAGTTCTGTGTTAAATCTGGTTAAGACCCCAAGATTTATATTCATGAGTTGTGGGGGATGGATTTGAAGACCTGCTTTAATCTAGCACTTCAACTAATACTCTAAATCCAGTTTTTTAAAGGAAGTTCTCCATGGGTGATTATTAGGTCCAGGTTCAACTATGAATATACTTAGTTGCTGTTCCTTGCATATGGCGACTCCCTAAGGAAGCTTGATGGAGTGGAGTGGAAGGGAGTGGATTCATGAGCTCAGTCACATCAGTGAAATGAGCAAAACTGCAATCCAAGATAATCCCCACTTCAACTTAAACAAATATTCCTGAATAATCCATCCTGTGCCCTGTCACAGCCAGCTCAGATGTTCTAAGATGCAAAATTCTACCACCTTGGTTGGGACCAACATTGAGCCCCAAATCCTCATCCTCCCAATGGTTTGTGGCTTCCTTTCCTGAGACCCGAATACCAGTGGTAGCTCCATGGGGGCAGCACTGGGAGGGTAAGCCTTCTCCATTCCCCAGTTTCTATCAGCCCACCATTCTTTATTATGGACACAGTTTCTTGATTTGATATGGTCTAAAAGTCCTCATCATCAAGTCCTCCTTCCCTAGAGTCCCAAATCCAAGACATTTCTTGGGTGAAAATTCTGGAGCCGCCTCTGCTAAGCAGCCCTCAAAGACGGACACTTCCTAAAAGAGGAGGATGGCTTCTATTCAGAAAGAATGCTTTGCTGAAAAGGAAACATCAGCCTGGCACCATGGAGTCCTGGCCCTGGTTTTCGACAGCCTTTGGAAGTTTAGCTCAGTTGTGGATGCAGTTTATCTTAGACTCTAGGGACCCTGGGGCACTGTCAGGCCTCACACTTTTCAAGTGACAGCTAATGTTGAGGACACAGACAGATATTTTTCAATGGGCTATGCACAATACCTTCTTGTTCTTTCCTCCAGTAGGATTTAAAGAAGAGAAAAGGAAGTGGGCTACTTTAGAGACACGCCAACAGATGAGACTAGAAGAATTCGGTTAAATGAGCACTGTCCGTGGGTGCTCAGGAAACAGGGGTGAAAAACGTGTGATCTTTAAAGGGCTGGTGGCCTAGGGGTGAAACAGACACATAGACAGGCCAGGTACAGGGGCTCACCTGTGATTTCAGAATTTGGGAATACTGAGGCAAGAGGATCACTTGAGGCCAGTAGCTTGAGACCAGACACATAGAGAAGTAACTAAAATACAGACTAGCTTTGGCCAGTGCCTCTCATAATTTAACATTTCCATGGACTGCCTGGGATGATGTTAAAATTCAGACTCTGATTCTGTAGATTTGGGCTGGGGCCTGAGATTCTGCATTTCTCACAAGCTCTCAGGTGATGCTGATCCTGCTAGTCCAAGAACCACAGCTTGATTGGCAAGGAAGAGGGCAGGTATTAAAAACATGGTCTGTTTTATAGAGTGATTTGAGTTCCTCTGGGTATATTCCCAGAAAGGGGATTTCTGGATCATATAGAATTCTAAAGTTTCAATTATTAGAAATTTACACAATGGAATATTATGCAGCCATAAAGAAAAACAAAATTATGAATTTCGCAGCAACCTGGATGGAATTAGAGTCGATAGTACTTAGTGATTTATCACAGAAACAAAGATTTGAGTACCACATGTACTCACTCATAAGTGGACCCTGAACATTTATCATAATACTATAAGAAAGGGATTGGCAGTACTGGGACACTGCCGGGGGAGGGGGGAGCACATCACATCAATAAGGATACCCACACCTTACCTGAACCATGACCACGTATGTACCTAACCCTGAATTGCACCTCCATGGTCTCTGGAGCCGGACAACCCTGGATTCCAATCCTGACTCCTCTGCTTGTTTGCTGAGTGAGTTTGGGGAAGCCCCTTTACTTCGCCGAGCCTCAGTTTCCTCCTCTGTATAATGAGAATAACATTCCCTTCTCATGATGCTATGCAAGAGGCATCAAATTGTCTAATTTAAGATAAATCCTCAGCCCAGCACCTGGCACATAGTAAGTGCTCAACAAATGGTAGCTGAAGTGGGCTACTAAGAACTGCTTTAGGATTCAGAAGTTAGTGCTGTGAGCATCCAAGGAAGGCTTCACAGAGGTGATGACATCTGAACTGAGTCAGACAGAACAGGCAGACTTGTAGGGCAAGAGGGTAGCATGGGCAGATGTCTCACAACTGGCAGTGCGCTGGGAATGATTGTTCTTGGGTCAAGACTTGGTGCGATATGGGGTTGGCAGAGGCTCAGCTCTTCCTGCTCCTTCTGTTTTAGTCATGCCTGCTGTCACATGGCTCTGGAAGGGACCTGTGGAGGAATCTGTGTGGAGCTGCTCAGTCCAATAGGGCAGCTGCAGGTGGCTGGTCAACACTTGCAGTGTGCCTAGTACCACATGTTGAAATAATAATATTTTGGATATACTGGTTTAAAGAAAATATATGATAAAGTAAAGTAAGCAATAAGATATACTATTAAAATTAATTTCATTCTTCCTTTTTACCCTTTTAAAATAGAAAATTGGAAATGAAATATGTGGCTGACATCATGCTTCTATTTGTCTGCTCTGGTTTGAAGTTTCCTTCTGCTCCTGACTGATCTCCTTGCTGAAAGCTAGGGTTGGGTCAGTGGGAAGGTCTGGCTTGGGGACTTATGCCAGGATACCTTCCCAGTGTCTGTAACAGCTAGGACAGTAGCCATGGAATAGAACATAGAGCTGAATGGGAGGAAGTAAGATCAGTCACCGTATTACCAGAAGTTCCAACAGATGCTGTGTATTAGTTAGCTATTGCTGCATAACAAAAGACCCCCAAAACTCAATTGTCTAAAACAGCAATCAGTTATTGTTGCTTATGTGTCTATGGGTCAGATGAACAATTCTTCCAATCTAGACCTGGTGGGCTAATATTTGACTGGCTTCTTCGTGGGCCTTTGATTGAATTAGTCTGTATGGCTGGGGGCTAGACATTAACAATTTTTTTAAAAAATAGAGACAGGGTCTCACTATGTTGCCCAGGTTGGTCTTGAACTCCTGGCCTCAAGCAATTCTCCCGCCCAGGCCTCCCAAATTGCTGGGATTACAGTCATGAGCCACCATGCCCAGTCAGACATCAGTAATTTTTAAAAGCTCCTCAGGTGGGTCTAAGGCAGTCAGGATAAAGAAGCATTGGTTCAGACCCTACAGCAGTGGTTCTCAGACTTGAGTATGCATCAGAATCCCATGTAGGGCTTCTTAAAACAGATTGCTGGGTTCCACCACTAGAATTTCTGATTCAAACGGCTTAGTTGGATGCTAATAATTTGCATTTTTTACAAGTTTCCAGGTGATGTGGATTCTGCTGGTCTGAAGACCATTCTTGAGGAACTACTGCACAGGATGAAAACAGTCATGTGGCAAAACTGAAGGGGGCTTCCTACAAGATACAGTGGGGAAGTAAAAGATCCATGGGACTGGGCGGAGATAGGAAGAGAGGTAAGAAATTGGATTCAAAGGCCCTCACTCCCTACTTCCTAGAGGAAGTAGCAAGGGCAGGTGAATTGTAGAAATCTCCAGAGAGGTTTAAGGGGATATGAGAGAGTCGGAGGGGGTGTCCAGCTTTCCTTGACACAGTCTATAGAGATTGTGGGTCTCTTAGAGAAACCTGCTGTGCCCTGGCATCACATTCAAGGAGGTGTGGGAATGGCAGAATAACAAAGACCGAGGGAAGAACTGGAGTAGGAGTGAAATTGAGGGCAGCCTCCTGGAACCCTGACTAGGAACCCCGGAGGGGGAGTTTACAACACTGTCTCCCCACCAGGAGCACAAAGATTACTGCAAACCTTTAAAAGCCTGGGGCTGGGGAGAAGCAACCATGGAGACATGTGATGAAGACAGTAGCAGGACCCACTGTCATGGGTCACAGACTTTAGCATGAAATCCAGAGACCAAGCCAGTGCAAACCATTGTAGACATATAACTCCTCAGCAGAAAGCAGCAAGAACAGAAGCTGGCAGAAATCAAAGCAGGGCCAGGAGAGGGTCGGGCAAGGAAAGGGTCCAGAACGCAAAATTTAAGGCTGGTGCAAATGCAGAGTCAGCTTCATCCTTGTCCCAGTCCCGGTGCAAAGACAGGTGCAATGAGACCCCCTTAAACTCAGGTCCCACAGACTCAACAGTCTTCCCAGAATGCCACTGGGGTTCTAACATATTGGGGTTTTAACATCTGTCTTGCAAAGAGGAAAGCCCTTGAGCTGAGGGAGAGAGTTCTGTTAGTTCTGTTTCCTGGAAAAAGACTGTTTTAAGTCAGCGGAGATTGGGTTATCCTTTTTTTTTTCTTTTCTAAAGTGAGACGGGGTCTCACTATGTTGCCCAGGCTGGTCTCAAACCCTTGACCTCAAGTGATCTTCTTGCCTTAGCCTCCCAAAGTACTGAGATTACAGGGTTGAGCCACCGCGCCCAGCCAGGTTATCTTTAATGAGCAAGTTTCTTGAACCAGGAAGGGACTTTCAGACCCAGATAAGAATCATGAAACAAAGAACCTTCCTCATTTTGCACAAATGAATCATAGTATATATATGTCAAGTTTGCTATGGGGTATTTCATGGTTGATGTAAGTTGCATCAAAAGGTTTTGACAAACAAAGGTGATATGAGACAAGAAAGGATTTGAGCCTTATAAGGCTTGGGTGGGGAATGGGGTCACTTGGTAGGAGCCTCAGATGTGCTAAGGAGGTTGCCAATTAAGATGCATTGGGGAATATAGACGTGTCTTTCTCTGAGTAGTTGACTGAACCAGCAGCATGAGAGCAGACTTGGAATCAAGGAGACAGCCCTACTCAGTAATTACATGATCACTCACTGCTGCATTTTCTCTGGAGAAGGAGGAATCTGGGGGTCAGTGACTGTCTTTCTCTCTGGGCCATTCTAGATCCAGAGGAAAGGCCTAGAGGTATCTACTGAACTTACACCAATATGAGAAGCAAGGGGTACACACTTGGGTGTGGGGTGCCATTTTGTTTGAGAATGTGGTGGGGGCCTGCTGCCCTCATCAGGGAGGTCTGGCAGTCAAAGAGGCAAAATGTGGATTCCCAGCGAAGTCAACTCAGACATGAAGAGGAGTCACTGTTAACTCAGGGTATGACAATTCAGAGACACTCCCCCCTCTTCCCAATGCCTGACATGTCTTGTCATCTTGGTTTCATTGTGGGAACTGTTCTTCTTTTTTTCATGTGTTTCTAGTGGGAACGCCAATCATAGTGCACTACCCCCCCACCCATAGGCATAGACACGTGACCCAGGTTGGGCCAATCAGAGTGCTACATCCTCCCCCTGGCACCGGCCATTGATCCCAGGTGGTACTTGGGCAGCTACCATAGTGGAGGCTACCCCTGTTCACCTTTAATTGCACTGAGATGGAAGTCGCAGGTCACTACAAGAGTGACTAATCAGAGTATTTCACTCTTCCTCAGCGCTCTGTAGTTACAATGCAAGATTTTACTTTCACTGCTCCTGTTCCCTATGTGAATGTGACATTTGTCAATTGCTCTGATGGGAGCTGGAGCTGGTGAAGTTCACTCAGTGACCAGGTCAGACAGCAAAGGCTCTGCAAACATGACCAGAAAATCATTTCAAAAGGTCAGAATGCTATATCCCGTTTATTGCCTCACCCAGGGCAGAAATCAGACTTTTTCATGTATTAATTAATTTGTAAACTTTATTTATATTATTTGGGACACTAATGGGAACTTTTCGTTGGTTTTTTTCATAAAAATATATCTAAAAAGTGAGGAAGCATAATTCACAAAGATAATTTGACAGAAGATCTTTTAGGCATGGAATCAAAAAACTCTTAGCAAGAGCTTTCCATTTTATTTTCTTTTTAAAAACAGTTTTGCTGACCTATAGTTTACATATCATAAAATTCACCCACTTTATGTGTACAATTTAATGATTTAGAGTGACAGAGTCAGGCAACTATCACCACAAAATAGTTTTAGAACAATATAATTTTATAGTTTGTGTCTGTCTGTAATCATTCCCCATTCCCACTCCCAGCCCCAGGGAACCACTAATCCACTTCCTTTCTCTGTAGATGTTCCCTTTCTGGATATTTCATGCAAATGGAGTCAAACAATATGTGGTCTTTTTTGTCTGACTTCTTTCACTTAGTAATGTGTTTGAGGTTATCCATGTTGTGGCATGTATCAGTAGTTCGTTTCTCCTTATTGCATAAAAGTATTCCATTGTATGACTATACCAAATTTTGTTTATCTGTTCATCTACTGATGACCTTTTGGACTGTTTCTACTTGTTTGTTGGCAATTATGAATAATGCTGTTGTGAACATTCACATATAAAATTTGTGCAGAGCAGTGGTTCTTTAGACAATGCTGAATTCTTCCTTATCACAGAGAAGCAAACTCTTTCCTGGATTAAGACATAAGCCTTGGTGAACCATACTTGAGAACAATGGAAAGAGTCTTAAAATTCATCTGCTACCCCTGAGAGACCAAAATTTTAATGAGAGTTTCAAAAAGTCTTAGGCACTGTTTAGAGATTTTTTCCCATGTTTTCCTTAACAAGGAGGAACAAAATGTAAGTAGGGTCAGTTGGGTCTTCTCTGGATTATATCAATATGGATGTCTGAAAGCATCTCTTTTCTCACTGGGATTGCTGTGCTGAGAAAATGTAAAGTTGCTACCTACTAGTGCCACTTGTCCACTTACATGGAGGGAGACTGTCAGCAGAAATCATTCATTTAACAATATTATTGAGTGTTTCTACATTCTAGGCACTGTTCTAGGTATCAGGTGATCTTCCATAGCTGTGGAATAAACACACACACACAAAAATCCCTGTGCTTGTAGAGCTTATGTCTAGCTGGGGAGACAGACTACAAAAAATATAAAAGTTTAAGATATGTCACATGGTGATATTTATTGTGGAGAAAAATTAAGCAGGAAAAGGGAGCTGAGAGCCCCTGAGAGAGGATACAGGTTGTTATTTTAAAGAGAAAAGTCAAGGAAGATCAGATTGAGGAGTAGAAGCATTATGTAATGCTGTTTAACAAATTACCATATACACAGTAGCTTAAAAGAACAGATATTTATTATCTAACAGTTTCTGTGGGCCAGGAGTCTGGGCATGGCTTAGCCAGGTCCTCTACTTTGAAGTTTCTCATAAGTCTTTAATCAAGGTGTTGGCTGGGGTTGAAGGCTCATCTGAAGGCTCAACGGTTCCTCAGGGATTATTGGATTGGGGGCCTCAGTTCCTAGCAAGCCACCCCTCATTTCCTTGCCATGTGGGTTGCTCCAATGTGACAACTTGCTTCACCAAAACTAGCAATGGAGAGTCTGTACCAAGGCAGAAATGACTGCCTTCTGTACCTTAATCACAGAAGTAACATCCCATCACCTGTGATAGGTCCTGCTCATCCTCAATGGGAGGAGATTACACAAGGGTGTCAGTACTAGGAAGTGAGGATCATTGTGGACCATCTTAGAAGTTACCTGTATAGAGGTGAAAGAGAGAGCCAAAGGAGAATTATTTTAATTTTTTTGAGCTGGAGTCTCATTCTGTTGCCCAGGCTGGAGTGCAGTGGCATACTTATAGCCACCACAGCCTCAACCTGCTGGGCTCAGGAGATCCTTCCACCCCAGCCTTCCAAGTATGGATTTTAGAGGGAGAGTAACAGAGGGTAAAAGTGCAAAGGCACTGGGGTGGGAGTTGCCTGGTGCTCAAGGAACACTGAGGAGGCCAGTGTGACTGGAGTAGAATGAGCAGAGGGAGGTAAAGATGAGGACAAAGGGCTGAGTGATGGAGGGCCAGGTGATGCGGGGCCTTTTGACTTTGACTTTAAGTGAGACAGTGATCTACTGAAGGATTTGCAGCAGAGAAATGACATGATCTTCTCAACATATGCTTCTACTGCTCACTTGAACTGCTGGTTGAGAATAGGTTATCAGGTGGAGGTGGTAATAGAAGACAGGGAACCCAGTTAGGAAGCTACTGGCATAATCCAGGGGGGAGATGATGGGACCTCAGCAAGGGTGGGAGTGATGATAAATTGTCAGATTTTGAGAATATTTTGAAAGTAAAGAAGATAGGATTTAATAGGGTTTTGCTGATTAGATGGAGGGCCCAAGAGATTATATTCTTTTTATATTCTCTATCTCTATCATCTCTACCTCTGTATAGGTATTTCTCTATTTTTTTTTTTTTTTTGAGTTGGCGTCTCACTCCATCACCCAGGCTGGAATCATGGCCACCACAGCCTTGGCCTGCTGGACTCAGGTGATTCTTTCACTTCAGCCTTCCAAGTAGCTGGCACAAGCATGTGCCACCACACTTGGCTAATTTTTAATTTACTGTAGAGACGAGGTCTCGCCATGTTGTCCAGGTTGGTCTTGAACCTCTCTGCCTACCAAAGTGCTGGGATTACAGGTGTGAGGCACCATGCCTAATGTCTATTTCATATTTCTATCATCTCTATTTCTATATAAGTGCCCCCCCCCATGGCTCCAAGTGTTCTGACTTAAACAACTTAAGGAGGAAAGATAGTGGGAGAGGGAGGAAAGATAGTGGGAGAGGCAGGTTTAGGGGATGAGGGCACAGATCAGAAATTCGGCTTAGGAATACAAAATGTCTTATGGTTCTTAGACAGAAATTAGAAAATTTTTTTCTTTAAAGGACCAGATAGTAAATATTTTGGGCTTTGCAGGCCATACGGTCTCTGTCACAACCACTCAATCCTGTCATTGCCATGTGCAAACTGCCATAGAAAATGTGTGTTCCAATAAAACTGTACTTACAAAAACAGGTGGAGACTGCATTTAGCAGTTCGAAAAACCCTATTCTTAGACAGGTGGAGAAAGAAACAGCGTGTTATATATGGTGTCTTGGAGATCAGAGAAGGCATTTGGGCTGGGAATGCATTGGGGAATTTGTGTAGATAGACTGAAGAAGAAATGAGAGGTGGAGGGACAGAGCCAACCACATGGTTTAGCTCCTGAATCCAGATCTGCCTGAAAGTCAGGTACATAAATTCAATCATATGGATTCCAGCTGGGCAGCCACATGCCTGGCAGAACTTTACTTCCATAACAGAATAGGAAAGGGATTTTGGTGGATATCTTGCATTTTCTGCCACATACAAGGCCCTAGAAGACAAGCAGTTGGTCAAAGAAGAGGGAGGGAATGATAGAACACCATGCCATGCATGATTAACAGACGCCACAATCACTAGAGGCCCCAGAACCATCTGTGGGAACTGATCATTCACAGGAAGGGAAATTGCATGACAGAGTGGACACCACATGCCCAACAATATGCCAGGAGCTTCCAACTCCATTTCATCTGCACCCCAACTACCTGGATGTACTGATGAAGGACTGAGGTCACAAAACTCAGTTGGTGGCAGAGTTCCCTTTTGAACCCATGTCTCTGTGACTCCACATCTTTTCTGTTTTGTCCTACCTGCCTTCTGCTCCTTTCCCTGCTGCCTGTGGAAGTGGGCTGAGGTCTCAGGTGTGTGCAGGTGTCAATGCACTTCATCTGGATTCTCGCAACTCAGACTGTGGTCTGTGGACCAACAGTATCGGCACCATCTAGACCTTGTTAGAAATGCAGACTCTCAGGCAGTGTTCCAGACTTGCTAAATCTGAAACTTACATTTAACAAGATTCCCTGAGTGGCACGCACAGTACATTTGGGCCTTTGTGGTTCTCACACTCCAGCCAGCATTGGAATCACCTGGAGCATTTGTTGCCACCCCCCCCCCCGAGGTTCTGATTCCATCGATGTGGGTGGGACCTGGGATTCTGCATTTCTAGTAAGGTCCCAGGTGATGCTGATGTTGCTGGTCCAGGGATCATGCTTTGAGAACTGATGATCTATAGTGTGCCAGGGATCCAGGATGAGTAAGATAAAATCTTTTTTTGAAGATGCTCACTGCCTCAGGTCCTCCTTCCCACCTCTGGAAGTGACAGACACATCAGATTGAAAGCTTATTTCCTTGTCAAAAGTCCTAAGAAAGCAGATTTCTGCATTTTTTTTTAAAGAGATGGGGTCTTGCTATTGTTGCCCAGACTGGTCTTGAACTCCTGGCCTCAAATGATCCTCCCTCCTTGACCTCCCAAAGCATTGGAATTATAGGCATGAGCCTCTGCACCCAGCCCAAGAAAGCAGATTTCATATGCTGCTCCTTTCATAACCATATCAGTGCTGTCAATGCTTATGCCTATCCTGGTGTTCTCTTCTGTTTCTGCAGTTAAATCCCATCTCTGTTCTTCCTGGCAGCAGCAGAGAGACGGAACAGGTGGTCACCAGCTTCCTGCTAATAACCCTTCATATGTTTGCAGCCCATTATTAAATTGCCCTCAGATTTTCCTACTTTTAGACTACATAATTAGCTACCCTTTTCTGAATTATGGGGTGGAGAGGGTTTGGCTGACTGTAGCTCCCAGGAGCATCTGTAGTGGAAATTCTTGAACCAATGTGGGGGCTGGAGATAGAATGGAGCAGGGGCTTCAGGCGGTTTCAAAAGCTAGACCGTCAGACTTCTCTTATGCAAGCAAGATCCTTACAAGTGATGCCAGCAGATGGTATGCAGGAAAAAGAGATGTCTGGTAGGACACAGGGACCTGCAGGAGGTCAAGCTTCACGGGTGAGTCAAACATCTTCAGGGATTGCGGGTGTCGTTAGACCCATCCCCCACCTCTGTGCAATCTCCCGCCGTGACCCTAAAAAGTTAGGGGAACATCCCTCGGGGGCATTCTGGCTGGTGGTGAGCATCCTCGTAGGTAGGAATTGTGTGAACATCACCAAGATGATGTCCTAGCATGCTAAGGTCAAAGTTAAACTTTGAACTACCTGCATCAGTATCACTGGGGAAACTTGTTAGGAAATGTGGGTGCTCGGGCCCCATTTCTAAACCTACTGGATCAGAATCCCTGGGTAAGGAGTCTGAGAATAAGTAGTTTTGCAAGACAGCCCTCCACCCCTTCTATATACAATCAAGTTCAAGAACGGCCATTCTAGTGTCTGATGTGGCACTCTCTCGTCTTAATCCTGGCCATGAACAAAACAGGAAAACTGTTCAGGGTAAATAAAGCACCTAGTACAGTTTCTAGTAATAATATAACCTGTCTGTGTGATGTGTTTATATTTTCAAAATTAAAAATATTACTAGCAGCCAGGTGCAATGGCTCAGCCTGTAATCCCAGCACTTTGGAAAGCCGAGAAGAGAGGAATGCCTGAGCCTGGAGGTTCAAGACCAGCCTGGACAACTTGATGAGACCTCGTATCTACAATAAATCACAAAAACTAGCCAGGCACGATGGCGTGCATCAGTAGTTCCAGCTACTTGGAAGGCTGAGGCAGAAGGATTACCTATGCCCAGCAGGTCGAGGCTGCAGTGGCTATGAGCCTGCTACTGCACTCCAGCCTGGGCAACAAGAGTGAGACTCCAACTCAAAAAAAGAAAGTACTAGCTAGCATTTACTGAATACCTCCTTGGTGGCAGGCACTGCACTAAGGAATAAACACAGAGGAGCCCATTGAATTCTCACTTCCATGAAATAGTGGCTATTAGTATCCTATTCAGGAGGAAGCCGAGGGTCACTGAAATATGTCCACAGTCACACAGCTAGTAAGTGGCAGGCAGCACAACTTCCACTAGGGATGGCTGAATCCAGAGTCTAAGATCTTCACTTCCATGTTATTTCTTCTTCCTCCCTGACTTGATCTTCTCTTCCAACTATAAAATAAAACAAGAGGTACCCTGGCTATGGATTAAATGTAAGCTTTCAGGAAAAGAAACAGCAACTATATGCCAGGGCACTATACGCCAGTGTTTCAAATGCATTTTCCTCTCCTAGAGACTGCATTTCGCTTTATTGTACAGACTGGTTTCGAATTCCTGGTTTCAAGTGATCCTCCTGCCTCCAAAGTGTTGGGATTAAAGCATGAGCCACAGGCTGGGCTCAGTGGCTCAGTTTGTAATCCCAGCACTTTGGGAGGCCGAGGTGAGTGGATTGCCTGAGCCCGTGGGTTCGAGACCCACCTGTGCAACTTGGTGAGACCTCCTCTCTACAATAAATCAAAAATTAGCTGGGCGTGGTAGTGTGTGCCTGTAGTTCCAGCTCCTTGGAAGGCTGAGGTGGAAGGATCGCCGGAGCCCAGCAGGTCGAGGCTGCGGTGGCCGGGAGCGGTCACTGAACTCCAGTCTGGGGGACAGAGTGAGACTCCAACTCAAAAAGAAGAAGAAGAAGAAAAAAAAGCGTGAGCCACAGTGCCTGGCCTCAAATAACATTTTTCTCATTTGACTTATCTCATACCAGCTGTGGCAGGGAAGTATTATACCCATTGTGCTGGTGAGGAAAACTGAGGCCCGCAGAAGTGAAGTGGCTTACTTAAGGTTACACAGCTCTTATGTAGGTGAGGCTGGACCAGTAGCTAAATCTCTTGCAATCAAATCACACCACCCCTGGCGAGAAAGGAGACACAAGAGGTTTAACTCCCAAGCGGGGTTACTTGGTTATGTCAGCTCTGGGGATCACACTGAACAGGGAGCTGCCATTCCTGTTTCAGACTAAGCTATTTAATTAGCCTGGAGCCTTCTTACTACCCTGACATTCAGAAATACTGCCCAGGGCTATAGGTATGGCTAAAATAGGATCTGAGTGGCATGTTTGGAAGCTGGATAATTAAAATGGACTTAAGAGTCAAGAGACGTCAGCATGTAAGGCAGAAATGGAAAGTCACCAAACCAAATCTGTGTTGCCTACATGGACGCCCGTGGCTGCCTGCGCCATTCTGGTGCTTTCCCACTATAATAGGTACTTTCAGGACTGTGATTTTTGTTGCCCTCTCTAGCTACCTTCCTGGAGATCCTGAAGAGAAGACTTATGATGAGCACATGTCTGCTGTTTGAGGCGGGGTGCTCCAGGGATGGAGGTGAGAGGCCCAATCCCTTGTAGAAGCTGGAGATGGGGACGAGCCCAGTAGTGCCTTTAGGAGATGACTGAAGCCTCATTTCCTGATCATCAGCTCTGATGGTCATTCTGCATTAGGGGGTGCTGAATTCCAGAACCTTCGGCTCTGCCCACTGTTCGGCTCTGCCTGGATGCTCTGCAGTGACCAACCTCATCATGGGTGTGTTGTTTTTGTCTCCCAGCAGCTTTTTTTTTTCTCCCAGCAACTTCTCCATGCGGCACTTGTGGGATCAC
The DNA here is from genome assembly GCF_000164805.1 of Carlito syrichta. Lineage (NCBI taxonomy): Eukaryota > Metazoa > Chordata > Mammalia > Primates > Tarsiidae > Carlito > Carlito syrichta. The sequence goes on from NW_007062848.1 coordinate 132,830, forward strand.
AGCTCATGATGCCCACACACCTCTGGTCACCAGGCCCAGCCTGACTCAAGCAGAGTGCTGGGTTCTCTGGACACACTATGCACGTGACCTAAACAGGACAGAAGTTTTCCATAAGATTTGGTATAAAGTCTCTCAGTGGCCCACACCTGTAATCCCAGCCACTTTGGGAGGCCAAGGCAGGAGAATTTCTTGAGACCAGGAGTTCAAAACCAGCCTGGGCAACATAGTGAGATCCCGTCCTGTACAAAAACTTAAAAAATTATCTGAGTGTGGTGGCACACACCTGTAGTCCTAGGTACTTGGAAGTCTGAGGCAGGAGGATCTTCTGAGCCCACGAGTTCGAGGCTGCAATGAGCTACAATTGCACCACTATACTCCAGCTTGGGCGACAGTGTGAGGTCCTGACTCAAAAAAAAAAAGTCTTTCTGTCTTTCTTTTTGGAGCATAAACTGTAAAAATTAAGCTTAAGACCACTAGTGGCCATTTTTCTGCTTTGTGAAGCAAGCCTACACCAGAAAAAAATAATCTAATGCTTAGAGAGAAGCTGTGAAGAGGTGAGATATAGAGAGAGCTATTATGATTTCAACTGCAGCCTGTCTCCAGCCATGTCTGTGGGATTTGCCATTGGACTTCCCAGTTAATGAGCCCATACATTATTTTTTGCTCAGGCTGAATTGAATTGGGCTTCTTTCAGGAACCCTGGATAATACACACTTGAGATACAACATCTCCAAACACAAAATCCCTCCTTCCTCCCCTGGCACACCTGCCCTCTCCAGACTTCCCTGCCTTCAGAGACCTAATCACCACTCACTCAGGTACTGCCATTGAGTCACTGCCATCACCCTGGTTTAGACTCGCATCACTTTTTACCTGGATTGTTGCAACAGCTTCCTTCCTGGTCTCCCCACCTCCAGGCTTGTCTACTCCATGCCCCAAAACAGCCAGATAGTCAGACAGACACACACACACAGCGCTGCCAAAATCTTTCTGGTCATGATCCTCTCTGCTCTTCTAGGGTAATTTAGGAGGCTGCCTGACATCTGGCTCCTCCTACCTGTTGAACTTCGCCTGGCGCCCCATTCTCCCCACACTCCAACCTGAGAATCACCGGTAGCTACCACTCTCCTCTCTACGCTAATGCACAGCTACCTTTAGGGGTTCCTTATCCTTTCTGTGTCATGGGGCCTGGGGCGGTCTGGGGTCCCATCTCACAATAATGTTTTGCAATTCATAGAATACTGGACATGGTGGCTCATACCTGTAATCCCAGTACTTTGAGAGGTCAAGGCAGGAGAATTGCTTGAGGCCAGGGCTTGAGATCAGCTTGGGCAACATAGCAAGAGTCTGTCTCTACAAAAAGAATTTTTAAAAATTAGCTGAGTATTGCCGTGGACCTGTAGTCCCAGTTACTTGGGAGGCTGAGGTGTGAGGATCATTGAACCAAGGAGGTCAAGGCTACTGTAATGAGCTATGATTGGCCACTGCACTCCAGTCTGGGCAACAGAGTGAGATCCTGTCTAAAAAAAAAAAAGAGAAAGAGAAAATCATAGAATAGAATACATAGGATTACAATGAAATTATAATTGTTGATATACAGCTATCAAAATATTTAAATAAATTTAAATATGGTAATGCATGCACTTCTTTATTAGCACAGTAAATAGATAGTGGTGGGCCTAATAATTATTGTAATTTTGAAGCAGTAAAAAGTATGAATGAATGAAATTGCAAGTCATTTGCCACAACTGTAATGTGACATGAATATCCATGACTCCTGATGGTGACAAAGTCCCCAGGAAGGGCTAATACTGTTTGGATTTGTTGCCTGCATTCATAGTGAAAAGAACTACTACATTTCAGGCACAGGTTGGCGACAATGGAGATGTAACTTTTTTCCTTTCTAAGTTCATGGATCCCCTCCCCCCCAGAAATCTATCCATGGACCTACCCCCCTCACAGAAATCTATCCATGGACCTCCCCATTAAGCACCACTGGGCTCTAGAATAATCTCCTGATCTTTGGCTCTTTGAGAATCAGTTTAATGTCAGCACCTTCGGGAAGCCTTCTCTGACTCTCTTCTCACCAGGTGGGGGCCCCTCCTTTGCACCCCCTAGGTCCCTCAAGCCTCCCTTTCTCCCATAGCAAGTCACACATAACTCCATGCACTTGTCTGTCTCCTGGCTGGGGACGTCTCACTGAGATCTGTGCAGGTGCCAGCTGCCTTGTCCAAACAGGCACGGCCTTGGTCTGCATCCAGGCTACTCCTCAAAGCCAGGCTGTGAAGGGCAGGGAGAGGCCTACAGAGCTGTGGGACCATGGAATTCAGTATGACAGCAACCTGTGACACTCTGTTAATGATGAACTGAAACTGATTTCTCGCTCATTCTTTCAGCTGAGGATGGGCAGCCATGAAGAGCTAGGCTTTTATTTCTGACCAGATCTGTGTTTGTATCCATCCCTGTCTCTTTCCACCTGTGTATCTCGGGCAACTCCCTTGGCCTCTCATCTCAGAACTTCGGGTCCTTCACCTGTGAACTGGGGTCGATAACAGTAACCAACTTGCAGGATTCCTGTAGGAATTAAACAAGAGCGAGCGTGAAGTGCTCAGCACTTGATCATAGTAAGCACTTCACTGGAGAGTCGAAACCATCCACGGTAGTTGAAAGCCCTAGTCCAGGGGAGAGGCAAGTATATGGAATTATGCGTGACCTGTGGTGTGATAAAGGAAGGCTCAGGGGACTTCGGAGGTGCAGAGGAGGAGAGGCCTCAACTAGTGTGATGGGGGTCAGAGGAGGCTTCCCGGAGGAGCTGCCATTAAGCTGAGTCCGAAAGAGCCAAAGATGGGGAGATTATTCCAGACCCCAGTGCTGCTTAATTGGGAGGTCCGTGGTTAGATTTGGAATGGGGGACTGTTTACTCCTTCAAGTGGACTGTTTACTCATTCAACAAGCATTTATGAAGCACCTATTTTGCCAGGTGTTTTGCTACAAGTAAAGCATTTCATAATACTAGCAGCAGGTTCTATTATCCCAAATTTAAATAATCTCTTACCTTGGGGAGGGGTGCTTAGTATTCTCAGACAATTTCAGGACTTTAAGGGATTAAGGTTCCAAAAACCCTAGGGGCTTTCCTCCAAGATCAGGCCTTATGAAGCAGCAGGATGCAAGCCTGGAGGAGAGACTCAAGTTTAAGCTGTCTGGATTTGAATCCCTGCTCCTGGAAGCCATTATGCATACACCCTGCACAAGTGACTTCATCATATACACTCTGGGCAAGTGACTCCATCTTTTTTTTTGAGTTGGAGTCTCACTTTGTCGCCCAACTGGAGTGCAGTGGCCGCTCCCGGCCACCGCAGCCTGGACCTGCTGGGCTCGAGCGATCCTTCTGCCTTAGCCTTTCCAAGTAGCTGGAACTACAGGCGCGCACTACCACACCCGGCTATTTTTTTTTTTTTTTATTGTAGAGATGAGGTCTCGCCAAGTTGCCCAGGCGGGTGTTGAACCCGCGGGCTCAGGCAATCCACTCACCTCAGCCTTCCATGGCGCGGGATTACAGGCTGAGCCACCAAGCCCAGCGATTTAATCTTTTTAAAATTTTTATTTATTTGTTTACTTACTTTTAGAGAGACATGAAGTCTTGCTACTCTGCCTAGGCTGATCTTGAACTCCCGGGCTCAAGTGATCCTGCCGCCTCAGCTTCCCAAAGATCTGGGATCACAAGCATGAACCACCATGCCTGGCCAGTGACTTCACCTCTTTATGCTCCTTTTTCTCATCTAAAAGGTGGGATGGTAACAGTGCCTATCTCATGGTAATAAGAGAATTAAGAGACCAAATTTGTGCATAGGGCTGAAAACAGTGCCTGACACACAGACTTCCAAAAGGGTTAGCTATTACACCTAGCAAACTCCTCCCCTCCCTGCAGTTCCCCCAGGGAGCACCCATTCTTGTAGGCATCCCTCCCCTGTGAGGCCCACTCCCCACCAAGCATGCCATCGCAGCACATGCTAGAGACAGATTGTGGATTAACACTACAAAGTGGTTAGGAGAGAAGACATGTGACTTCAAAGGCCAGTGCCTCCTGTCACCAGCTGGCAGGCCTTGGTAGAGTGGCTTTACCTTTCTGTGACTTGTCTCCTTATCTGTAAATTGGGGATCATCACAGCGCCTCCCTCAGAAAGGGGTGTCAATAACACCAACAAAAACAGGGAGCGCCCACTCTGGTCAGACTGTGCTTGTTGTCTAAGTGATCAAGGGACCCCAGGATGAAATTAAATGACGCTTGTGAAGTGTTGAGCTCATGCCTGCCGAATTATAAACGCTCAGCCCGTGTTACACACTATATGCTACACATTAAATATATTGTACTCAACAATATATATGTCTGCTAGATTTCCACGCATAATATATTGCGTTTTTTTTTTATTACCTCCACATTCATTTTCTCATTTATTGCCACAAAACAGCCCTGGAAGATAGGCAGGCCAGAGATTTTATCCATTTTTACTGATAAAAAGATAGAGACGCTGGAAGGTTAAAATTAAAAGACTGATCAACTGGTGACCAGCCACAGGAGATGGCTGGGCATTTTAAAGAGAGAACCAGCGGAGGGCAATGTTCTACTTCGAATCCCTCAGTGGAGAGCCAGAGCGCGCTCTGTGGCCTTGGGAGGGGAGGTCTGGGGCTGGGAGGCCTGGGGCTGGGAGGCCTTCGCGTCCAGGGCGCCCCCGCCACGCTGACAGGCGGGAGCAGGCGGTGGACACGCCCGGGGGCGCACGCTCGCTGG